>NC_084747.1:23783728-23983771 GCF_033978785.1 Entelurus aequoreus | reverse complement strand
TTTTTCCGTTTTTTTTCTAAGTGTCTGATCGAGAGAAGGAAAAAGAGGTGATTTTTAGCCTCTCTCGATTTTGTACTTAGAAAAAATCCAAATTTTTTTTTTTTTTTTCCATTTTTTTTCTAAGTGTCTGATCCAGAGAAGGAAAAAGAGATGATTTTTAGCCACTCTCGATTTTGTACTTAGAAAAAATCCAATTTTTTTTTTTTTTTTTTCCGTTTTTTTTCTAAGTGTCTGATCGAGAGAAGGAAAAAGAGGTGATTTTTAGCCTCTCTTGATTTTGTACTTAGAAAAAATCCAAATTTTTTTTTTTTTTTTCCGTTTTTTTTCTAAGTGTCTGATCGAGAGAAGGAAAAAGAGGTGATTTTTAGCCACCCTCGATTTTGTACTTAGAAAAAATCCAAATTTTTTTTTTTTTTTTTTTCTGTTTTTTTTCTAAGTGTCTGATCGAGAGAAGGAAAAAGAGGTGATTTTTAGCCTCTCTCGATTTTGTACTTAGAAAAAATCCAATTTTTTTTTTTTTTTTTTCTTTTTTTTTTCTAAGTGTCTGATCGAGAGAAGGAAAAAGAGGTGATTTTTAGCCTCTCTCGATTTTGTACTTAGAAAAAATCAAAAAATTTTATTTTTTTTTTTCAGTTTTTTTTCTAAGTGTCTGATCGAGAGAAGGAAAAAGAGGTGATTTTTAGCCACTCTCGATTTTGTACTTAGAAAAAATCCAAATTTTTTTTTTTTTTTTTCCGTTTTTTTTCTAAGTGTCTGATCGAGAGAACGAAAAATAGGTGATTTTTAGCCACTCTCGATTTTGTACTTAGAAAAAATCCAAATTTTTTTTTTTTTTTTTCCGTTTTTTTTCTAAGTGTCTGATCGAGAGAAGGAAAAAGAGGTGATTTTTAGCCTCTCTCGATTTTGTACTTAGAAAAAATCCAAAAAATTTTATTTTTTTTTTCCGTTTTTTTTCTAAGTGTCTGATCGAGAGAAGGAAAAAGAGGTGATTTTTAGCCTCCCTCGATTTTGTACTTAGAAAAAATCCAAATTTTATTTTATTTTTTTTCCGTTTTTTTTCTAAGTGTCTGATCGAGAGAAGGAAAAAGAGGTGATTTTTAGCCTCTCTCGATTTTGTACTTAGAAAAAATCCAAATTTTTTTATTTTTTTTTTCCCGTTTTTTTTCTAAGTGTCTGATCGAGAGAAGGAAAAAGAGGTGATTTTTAGCCTCTCTTGATTTTGTACTTAGAAAAAATCCAATTTTTATTTTTTTTTTTTTTTTTTTTTCTAAGTGTCTGATCGAGAGAAGGAAAAAGAGGTGATTTTTAGCCTCTCTCGATTTTGTACTTAGAAAAAATCCAAATTTTTTATTTTTTTTTTTCCGTTTTTTTTCTAAGTGTCTGATCGAGAGAAGGAAAAAGAGGTGATTTTTAGCCTCTCTTGATTTTGTACTTAGAAAAAATCCAATTTTTTTTTTTTTTTTCTTTTTTTTTTCTAAGTGTCTGATCGAGAGAAGGAAAAAGAGGTGATTTTTAGCCACTCTCGATTTTGTACTTAGAAAAAATCCAAATTTTTTTTTTTTTTTTCCGTTTTTTTTCTAAGTGTCTGATCGAGAGAAGGAAAAAGAGGTGATTTTTAGCCTCTCTCGATTTTGTACTTAGAAAAAATCCAATTTTTTTTTTTTTTTTTCCGTTTTTTTTCTAAGTGTCTGATCCAGAGAAGGAAAAAGAGGTGATTTTTAGCCACTCTCGATTTTGTACTTAGAAAAAATCCAATTTTTTTTTTTTTTTTTTCATTTTTTTTTCTAAGTGTCTGATCGAGAGAAGGAAAAAGAGGTGATTTTTAGCCACTCTCGATTTTGTACTTAGAAAAAATCCAAAATTTTTTTTTTTTTTTTTCCGTTTTTTTTCTAAGTGTCTGATCGAGAGAAGGAAAAAGAGGTGATTTTTAGCCACTCTCGATTTTGTACTTAGAAAAAATCCAAATTTTTTTTTTTTTTTTTCCGTTTTTTTTCTAAGTGTCTGATCGAGAGAAGGAAAAAGAGGTGATTTTTAGCCACTCTCGATTTTGTACTTAGAAAAAATCCAAATTTTTTTTTCAGTTTTTTTTCTAAGTGTCTGATCGAGAGAAGGAAAAAGAGGTGATTTTTAGCCTCTCTCGATTTTGTACTTAGAAAAAAATCCAAATTTTTTTTTTTTTTTTTTTCCGTTTTTTTTCTAAGTGTCTGATCGAGAGAAGGAAAAAGAGGTGATTTTTAGCCTCTCTTGATTTTGTACTTAGAAAAAATCCAATTTTTTTTTTTTTTTTTTCATTTATTTTTCTAAGTGTCTGATCGAGAGAAGGAAAAAGAGGTGATTTTTAGCCACTCTCGATTTTGTACTTAGAAAAAATCCAAATTTTTTTTTTTTTTTTTTCCGTTTTTTTTCTACGTGTCTGATCGAGAGAAGGAAAAAGAGGTGATTTTTAACCTCTCTTGATTTTGTACTTAGAAAAAATCCAATTTTTTTTTTTTTTTTTTCATTTTTTTTTCTAAGTGTCTGATCGAGAGAAGGAAAAAGAGGTGATTTTTAGCCACTCTCGATTTTGTACTTAGAAAAAATCCAAATTTTTTTTTTTTTTTTTTCCGTTTTTTTACTAAGTGTCTGATCGAGAGAACGAAAAAGAGGTGATTTTTAGCCACTCTCGATTTTGTACTTAGAAAAAATCCAATTTTTTTTTTTTTTTTTTCCGTTTTTTTTCTAAGTGTCTGATCGAGAGAAGGAAAAAGAGGTGATTTTTAGCCTCTCTCGATTTTGTACTTAGAAAAAATCCAAATTTTTTTTTTTTTTTTTTCCGTTTTTTTTCTAAGTGTCTGATCGAGAGAAGGAAAAAGAGGTGATTTTTAGCCTCTCTCGATTTTGTACTTAGAAAAAATCCAAATTTTATTTTATTTTTTTTCCGTTTTTTTTCTAAGTGTCTGATCGAGAGAAGGAAAAAGAGGTGATTTTTAGCCTCTCTCGATTTTGTACTTAGAAAAAAATCCAAATTTTTTTTTTTTTTTTTCCGTTTTTTTTCTAAGTGTCTGATCGAGAGAAGGAAAAAGAGGTGATTTTTAGCCTCTCTTGATTTTGTACTTAGAAAAAATCCAATTTTTTTTTATTTTTTTTCATTTTTTTTTCTAAGTGTCTGATCGAGAGAAGGAAAAAGAGGTGATTTTTAGCCACTCTCGATTTTGTACTTAGAAAAAATCCAAATTATTTTTTTTTTTTTTCCATTTTTTTTCTACGTGTCTGATCGAGAGAAGGAAAAAGAGGTGATTTTTAACCTCTCTTGATTTTGTACTTAGAAAAAATCCAATTTTTTTTTTTTTTTTTTCTTTTTTTTTTCTAAGTGTCTGATCGAGAGAAGGAAAAAGAGGTGATTTTTAGCCACTCTCGATTTTGTACTTAGAAAAAATCCAAATTTTTTTTTTTTTTTTTCCCGTTTTTTTTCTAAGTGTCTGATCGAGAGAAGGAAAAAGAGGTGATTTTTAGCCTCTCTCGATTTTGTACTTAGAAAAAATCCAATTTTTTTTTTTTTTTTTTTCCGTTTTTTTTCTAAGTGTCTGATCGAGAGAAGGAAAAAGAGGTGATTTTTAGCCACTCTCGATTTTGTACTTAGAAAAAATCCAAATTTTTTTTTTTTTTTTTTCCGTTTTTTTTCTAAGTGTCTGATCGAGAGAAGGAAAAAGAGGTGATTTTTAGCCTCTCTCGATTTTGTACTTAATAAAAATCCAAATTTTTTTTTTTTTTTTTTCCGTTTTTTTTCTAAGTGTCTGATCGAGAGAAGGAAAAAGAGGTGATTTTTAGCCTCTCTCGATTTTGTACTTAGAAAAAATCCAAATTTTATTTTATTTTTTTTCCGTTTTTTTTCTAAGTGTCTGATCGAGAGAAGGAAAAAGAGGTGATTTTTAGCCTCTCTCGATTTTGTACTTAGAAAAAAATCCAAATTTTTTTTTTTTTTTTTTCCGTTTTTTTTCTAAGTGTCTGATCGAGAGAAGGAAAAAGAGGTGATTTTTAGCCTCTCTTGATTTTGTACTTAGAAAAAATCCAATTTTTTTTTTTTTTTTTTCTTTTTTTTTTCTAAGTGTCTGATCGAGAGAAGGAAAAAGAGGTGATTTTTAGCCTCCCTCGATTTTGTACTTAGAAAAAATCCAATTTTTTTTTTTTTTTTTCCGTTTTTTTTCTAAGTGTCTGATCGAGAGAAGGAAAAAGAGGTGATTTTTAGCCTCTCTCGATTTTGTACTTAGAAAAAATCCAAATTTTTTTTTTTTTTTTCCGTTTTTTTTTCTAAGTGTCTGATCCAGAGAAGGAAAAAGAGGTGATTTTTAGCCACTCTCGATTTTGTACTTAGAAAAAATCCAATTTTTTTTTTTTTTTTTCCGTTTTTTTTCTAAGTGTCTGATCGAGAGAAGGAAAAAGAGGTGATTTTTAGCCTCTCTCGATTTTGTACTTAGAAAAAATCCAAATTTTTTTTTTTTTTTTTTCCGTTTTTTTTCTAAGTGTCTGATCGAGAGAAGGAAAAAGAGGTGATTTTTAGCCACTCTCGATTTTGTACTTAGAAAAAATCCAAATTTTTTTTTTTTTTTTTTCCGTTTTTTTTCTAAGTGTCTGATCGAGAGAAGGAAAAAGAGGTGATTTTTAGCCTCTCTCGATTTTGTACTTAGAAAAAATCCAATTTTTTTTTTTTTTTTTCTTTTTTTTTTCTAAGTGTCTGATCGAGAGAAGGAAAAAGAGGTGATTTTTAGCCACTCTCGATTTTGTACTTAGAAAAAATCCAAATTTTTTTTTTTTTTTTTCCGTTTTTTTTCTAAGTGTCTGATCGAGAGAAGGAAAAAGAGGTGATTTTTAGCCACTCTCGATTTTGTACTTAGAAAAAATCCAAATTTTTTTTTTTTTTTTTCCGTTTTTTTTCTAAGTGTCTGATCGAGAGAAGGAAAAAGAGGTGATTTTTAGCCTCTCTCGATTTTGTACTTAGAAAAAATCCAAAATTTTTTTTTTTTTTTTCAGTTTTTTTTCTAAGTGTCTGATCGAGAGAAGGAAAAAGAGGTGATTTTTAGCCTCTCTCGATTTTGTACTTAGAAAAAATCCAATTTATTTTTTTTTTTTTTTCAGTTTTTTTTCTAAGTGTCTGATCGAGAGAAGGAAAAAGAGGTGATTTTTAGCCTCTCTTGATTTTGTACTTAGAAAAAAATCCACTTTTTTTTTTTTCTCCATTTTTTTTCTAAGTGTCTGATCGAGAGAAGGTAAAAAGAGGTGCTTTTTACCCTCTTTCGATTTGGTACTTAGAAAAAATCCAATAATTTTTATTTTTTTTCCTGTTTTTTTTCTAAGTGTCTCATCGAGAGAAGGTAACAAGAGGTGCTTTTTACCCTCTTTCGATTTGGTACTTAGAAAAAATCCAATATTTTTTTTTTTTTGTTTCCGTTTTTTTTCTAAGTGTCTGATCGAGAGAAGGTAAAAAGAGGTGATTTTTAGCCTCTCTCGATTTTGTACTTAGAAAAAATCCAAGAAATTTTAATTTTTTTTCCGTTTTTTTTCTAAGTGTCTGATCGAGAGAAGGTAAAAAGAGGTGATTTTTAGCCTCTCTCGATTTTGTACCTAGAAAAAATCCAAAATGTTTTATTTTTTTTTCAGTTTTTTTTCTAAGTGTCTGATCGAGAGAAGGAAAAAGAGGTGATTTTTAGCCTCTCTCGATTTTGTACTTAGAAAAAATCCAAGAATTATTATTTTTTTTCCGTTTTTTTTCTAAGTGTCTGATCGAGAGAAGGAAAAAGAGGTGATTTTTAGCCTCTCTCGATTTTGTACTTAGAAAAAATCCAAATTTTTATTTTTTTTTTCCATTTTTTTTCTAAGTGTCTGATCCAGAGAAGGAAAAAGAGATGATTTTTAGCCACTCTCGATTTTGTACTTAGAAAAAATCCAAATTTTTTTTTTTTTTTTTCCGTTTTTTTTCTAAGTGTCTGATCGAGAGAAGGAAAAAGAGGTGATTTTTAGCCTCTCTCGATTTTGTACTTAGAAAGAATCCAAAATTTTTTAATTTTTTTTCCCGTTTTTTTTCTAAGTGTCTGATCGAGAGAAGGAAAAAGAGGTGATTTTTAGCCACTCTCGATTTTGTACTTAGAAAAAATCCAAATTTTTTTTTTTTTTTTTTCCGTTTTTTTTCTAAGTGTCTGATCGAGAGAAGGAAAAAGAGGTGATTTTTAGCCTCTCTCGATTTTGTACTTAGAAAAAATCCAATTTTTTTTTTTTTTTTTTCTTTTTTTTTTCTAAGTGTCTGATCGAGAGAAGGAAAAAGAGGTGATTTTTAGCCTCTCTCGATTTTGTACTTAGAAAAAATCAAAAAAATTTTATTTTTTTTTCAGTTTTTTTTCTAAGTGTCTGATCGAGAGAAGGAAAAAGAGGTGATTTTTAGCCACTCTCGATTTTGTACTTAGAAAAAATCCAAATTTTTTTTTTTTTTTTTTCCGTTTTTTTTCTAAGTGTCTGATCGAGAGAACGAAAAAGAGGTGATTTTTAGCCACTCTCGATTTTGTACTTAAAAAAATCCAAATTTTTTTTTTTTTTTTTCCGTTTTTTTTCTAAGTGTCTGATCGAGAGAAGGAAAAAGAGGTGATTTTTAGCCTCTCTCGATTTTGTACTTAGAAAAAATCCCAAAATTTTTTTTTTTTTTTTCCGTTTTTTTTCTAAGTGTCTGATCGAGAGAAGGAAAAAGAGGTGATTTTTAGCCTCCCTCGATTTTGTACTTAGAAAAAATCCAAATTTTATTCTATTTTTTTTCCGTTTTTTTTCTAAGTGTCTGATCGAGAGAAGGAAAAAGAGGTGATTTTTAGCCTCTCTCGATTTTGTACTTAGAAAAAATCCAAATTTTTTTTTTTTTTTTTCCGTTTTTTTTCTAAGTGTCTGATCGAGAGAAGGAAAAAGAGGTGATTTTTAGCCTCTCTTGATTTTGTACTAAGAAAAAATCCAATTTTTTTTTTTTTTTTTTCTTTTTTTTTTCTAAGTGTCTGATCGAGAGAAGGAAAAAGAGGTGATTTTTAGCCTCTCTCGATTTTGTACTTAGAAAAAATCCAAATTTTTTATTTTTTTTTTTCCGTTTTTTTTCTAAGTGTCTGATCGAGAGAAGGAAAAAGAGGTAATTTTTAGCCTCTCTTGATTTTGTACTTAGAAAAAATCCAATTTTTTTTTTTTTTTTCTTTTTTTTTTCTAAGTGTCTGATCGAGAGAAGGAAAAAGAGGTGATTTTTAGCCACTCTCGATTTTGTACTTAATAAAAATCCAAATTTTTTTTTTTTTTTTCCGTTTTTTTTCTAAGTGTCTGATCGAGAGAAGGAAAAAGAGGTGATTTTTAGCCACTCTCGATTTTGTACTTAGAAAAAATCCAAATTTTTTATTTTTTTTTTTCCGTTTTTTTTCTAAGTGTCTGATCGAGAGAAGGAAAAAGAGGTAATTTTTAGCCTCTCTTGATTTTGTACTTAGAAAAAATCCAATTTTTTTTTTTTTTTTTCTTTTTTTTTTCTAAGTGTCTGATCGAGAGAAGGAAAAAGAGGTGATTTTTAGCCACTCTCGATTTTGTACTTAATAAAAATCCAAATTTTTTTTTTTTTTTTTCCGTTTTTTTTCTAAGTGTCTGATCGAGAGAAGGAAAAAGAGGTGATTTTTAGCCACTCTCGATTTTGTACTTAGAAAAAATCCAAATTTTTTATTTTTTTTTTTCCGTTTTTTTTCTAAGTGTCTGATCGAGAGAAGGAAAAAGAGGTGATTTTTAGCCTCTCTCGATTTTGTACTTAGAAAAAATCCAATTTTTTTTTTTTTTTTTTTCATTTTTTTTTCTAAGTGTCTGATCGAGAGAAGGAAAAAGAGGTGATTTTTAGCCACTCTCGATTTTGTACTTAGAAAAAATCCAAATTTTTTTTTTTTTTTTTCGGTTTTTTTTCTAAGTGTCTGATCGAGAGAAGGAAAAAGAGGTGATTTTTAGCCTCTCTCGATTTTGTACTTAGAAAAAATCCAAATTTTTTTTTTTTTTTTTTCCGTTTTTTTTCTAAGTGTCTGATCGAGAGAAGGAAAAAGAGGTGATTTTTAGCCTCTCTCGATTTTGTACTTAGAAAAAATCCAAATTTTTTATTTTTTTTTTTCCGTTTTTTTTCTAAGTGTCTGATCGAGAGAAGGAAAAAGAGGTGATTTTTAGCCTCTCTTGATTTTGTACTTAAAAAAATCCAATTTTTTTTAATTTTTTTTCTTTTTTTTTTCTAAGTGTCTGATCGAGAGAAGGAAAAAGAGGTGATTTTTAGCCACTCTCGATTTTGTACTTAATAAAAATCCAAATTTTTTTTTTTTTTTTCCGTTTTTTTTCTAAGTGTCTGATCGAGAGAAGGAAAAAGAGGTGATTTTTAACCTCTCTTGATTTTGTACTTAGAAAAAATCCAATTTTTTTTTTTTTTTTTCATTTTTTTTTCTAAGTGTCTGATCGAGAGAAGGAAAAAGAGGTGATTTTTAGCCACTCTCGATTTTGTACTTAGAAAAAATCCAAATTTTTTTTTTTTTTTTTTCCATTTTTTTTCTAAGTGTCTGATCCAGAGAAGGAAAAAGAGATGATTTTTAGCCACTCTCGATTTTGTACTTAGAAAAAATCCAATTTTTTTTTTTTTTTTTTCCGTTTTTTTTCTAAGTGTCTGATCGAGAGAAGGAAAAAGAGGTGATTTTTAGCCTCTCTTGATTTTGTACTTAGAAAAAATCCAAATTTTTTTTTTTTTTTTCCGTTTTTTTTCTAAGTGTCTGATCGAGAGAAGGAAAAAGAGGTGATTTTTAGCCACCCTCGATTTTGTACTTAGAAAAAATCCAAATTTTTTTTTTTTTTTTTTTCTGTTTTTTTTCTAAGTGTCTGATCGAGAGAAGGAAAAAGAGGTGATTTTTAGCCTCTCTCGATTTTGTACTTAGAAAAAATCCAATTTTTTTTTTTTTTTTTTCTTTTTTTTTTCTAAGTGTCTGATCGAGAGAAGGAAAAAGAGGTGATTTTTAGCCTCTCTCGATTTTGTACTTAGAAAAAATCAAAAAATTTTTTTTTTTTTTTTCAGTTTTTTTTCTAAGTGTCTGATCGAGAGAAGGAAAAAGAGGTGATTTTTAGCCACTCTCGATTTTGTACTTAGAAAAAATCCAAATTTTTTTTTTTTTTTTTCCGTTTTTTTTCTAAGTGTCTGATCGAGAGAACGAAAAATAGGTGATTTTTAGCCACTCTCGATTTTGTACTTAGAAAAAATCCAAATTTTTTTTTTTTTTTTTCCGTTTTTTTTCTAAGTGTCTGATCGAGAGAAGGAAAAAGAGGTGATTTTTAGCCTCTCTCGATTTTGTACTTAGAAAAAATCCAAAAAATTTTATTTTTTTTTTCCGTTTTTTTTCTAAGTGTCTGATCGAGAGAAGGAAAAAGAGGTGATTTTTAGCCTCCCTCGATTTTGTACTTAGAAAAAATCCAAATTTTATTTTATTTTTTTTCCGTTTTTTTTCTAAGTGTCTGATCGAGAGAAGGAAAAAGAGGTGATTTTTAGCCTCTCTCGATTTTGTACTTAGAAAAAATCCAAATTTTTTTATTTTTTTTTTCCCGTTTTTTTTCTAAGTGTCTGATCGAGAGAAGGAAAAAGAGGTGATTTTTAGCCTCTCTTGATTTTGTACTTAGAAAAAATCCAATTTTTATTTTTTTTTTTTTTTTTTTTTTTCTAAGTGTCTGATCGAGAGAAGGAAAAAGAGGTGATTTTTAGCCTCTCTCGATTTTGTACTTAGAAAAAATCCAAATTTTTTATTTTTTTTTTTCCGTTTTTTTTCTAAGTGTCTGATCGAGAGAAGGAAAAAGAGGTGATTTTTAGCCTCTCTTGATTTTGTACTTAGAAAAAATCCAATTTTTTTTTTTTTTTTCTTTTTTTTTTCTAAGTGTCTGATCGAGAGAAGGAAAAAGAGGTGATTTTTAGCCACTCTCGATTTTGTACTTAGAAAAAATCCAATTTTTTTTTTTTTTTTTCCGTTTTTTTTCTAAGTGTCTGATCGAGAGAAGGAAAAAGAGGTGATTTTTAGCCTCTCTCGATTTTGTACTTAGAAAAAATCCAATTTTTTTTTTTTTTTTTCCGTTTTTTTTCTAAGTGTCTGATCCAGAGAAGGAAAAAGAGGTGATTTTTAGCCACTCTCGATTTTGTACTTAGAAAAAATCCAATTTTTTTTTTTTTTTTTTCTTTTTTTTTTCTAAGTGTCTGATCGAGAGAAGGAAAAAGAGGTGATTTTTAGCCACTCTCGATTTTGTACTTAGAAAAAATCCAAAATTTTTTTTTTTTTTTTTCCGTTTTTTTTCTAAGTGTCTGATCGAGAGAAGGAAAAAGAGGTGATTTTTAGCCACTCTCGATTTTGTACTTAGAAAAAATCCAAATTTTTTTTTTTTTTTTTCCGTTTTTTTTCTAAGTGTCTGATCGAGAGAAGGAAAAAGAGGTGATTTTTAGCCACTCTCGATTTTGTACTTAGAAAAAATCCAAATTTTTTTTTCAGTTTTTTTTCTAAGTGTCTGATCGAGAGAAGGAAAAAGAGGTGATTTTTAGCCTCTCTCGATTTTGTACTTAGAAAAAAATCCAAATTTTTTTTTTTTTTTTTTTCCGTTTTTTTTCTAAGTGTCTGATCGAGAGAAGGAAAAAGAGGTGATTTTTAGCCTCTCTTGATTTTGTACTTAGAAAAAATCCAATTTTTTTTTTTTTTTTTTCATTTATTTTTCTAAGTGTCTGATCGAGAGAAGGAAAAAGAGGTGATTTTTAGCCACTCTCGATTTTGTACTTAGAAAAAATCCAAATTTTTTTTTTTTTTTTTTCCGTTTTTTTTCTACGTGTCTGATCGAGAGAAGGAAAAAGAGGTGATTTTTAACCTCTCTTGATTTTGTACTTAGAAAAAATCCAATTTTTTTTTTTTTTTTTTCATTTTTTTTTCTAAGTGTCTGATCGAGAGAAGGAAAAAGAGGTGATTTTTAGCCACTCTCGATTTTGTACTTAGAAAAAATCCAAATTTTTTTTTTTTTTTTTTCCGTTTTTTTACTAAGTGTCTGATCGAGAGAACGAAAAAGAGGTGATTTTTAGCCACTCTCGATTTTGTACTTAGAAAAAATCCAATTTTTTTTTTTTTTTTTTCCGTTTTTTTTCTAAGTGTCTGATCGAGAGAAGGAAAAAGAGGTGATTTTTAGCCTCTCTCGATTTTGTACTTAGAAAAAATCCAAATTTTTTTTTTTTTTTTTTCCGTTTTTTTTCTAAGTGTCTGATCGAGAGAAGGAAAAAGAGGTGATTTTTAGCCTCTCTCGATTTTGTACTTAGAAAAAATCCAAATTTTATTTTATTTTTTTTCCGTTTTTTTTCTAAGTGTCTGATCGAGAGAAGGAAAAAGAGGTGATTTTTAGCCTCTCTCGATTTTGTACTTAGAAAAAAATCCAAATTTTTTTTTTTTTTTTTCCGTTTTTTTTCTAAGTGTCTGATCGAGAGAAGGAAAAAGAGGTGATTTTTAGCCTCTCTTGATTTTGTACTTAGAAAAAATCCAATTTTTTTTTATTTTTTTTCATTTTTTTTTCTAAGTGTCTGATCGAGAGAAGGAAAAAGAGGTGATTTTTAGCCACTCTCGATTTTGTACTTAGAAAAAATCCAAATTATTTTTTTTTTTTTTCCATTTTTTTTCTACGTGTCTGATCGAGAGAAGGAAAAAGAGGTGATTTTTAACCTCTCTTGATTTTGTACTTAGAAAAAATCCAATTTTTTTTTTTTTTTTTTCTTTTTTTTTTCTAAGTGTCTGATCGAGAGAAGGAAAAAGAGGTGATTTTTAGCCACTCTCGATTTTGTACTTAGAAAAAATCCAAATTTTTTTTTTTTTTTTTCCCGTTTTTTTTCTAAGTGTCTGATCGAGAGAAGGAAAAAGAGGTGATTTTTAGCCTCTCTCGATTTTGTACTTAGAAAAAATCCAATTTTTTTTTTTTTTTTTTTCCGTTTTTTTTCTAAGTGTCTGATCGAGAGAAGGAAAAAGAGGTGATTTTTAGCCACTCTCGATTTTGTACTTAGAAAAAATCCAAATTTTTTTTTTTTTTTTTTCCGTTTTTTTTCTAAGTGTCTGATCGAGAGAAGGAAAAAGAGGTGATTTTTAGCCTCTCTCGATTTTGTACTTAGAAAAAATCCAATTTTTTTTTTTTTTTTTTCTTTTTTTTTTCTAAGTGTCTGATCGAGAGAAGGAAAAAGAGGTGATTTTTAGCCACTCTCGATTTTGTACTTAGAAAAAATCCAAATTTTTTTTTTTTTTTTTCCGTTTTTTTTCTAAGTGTCTGATCGAGAGAAGGAAAAAGAGGTGATTTTTAGCCACTCTCGATTTTGTACTTAGAAAAAATCCAAATTTTTTTTTTTTTTTTCCGTTTTTTTTCTAAGTGTCTGATCGAGAGAAGGAAAAAGAGGTGATTTTTAGCCTCTCTCGATTTTGTACTTAGAAAAAATCCAAAATGTTTTATTTTTTTTTCAGTTTTTTTTCTAAGTGTCTGATCGAGAGAAGGAAAAAGAGGTGATTTTTAGCCTCTCTCGATTTTGTACTTACAAAAAAATCCAAATTTTTTTTTTTTTTTTTCAGTTTTTTTTCTAAGTGTCTGATCGAGAGAAGGAAAAAGAGGTGATTTTTCGCCTCTCTTGATTTTGTACTTAGAAAAAAATCCACTTTTTTTTTTTTTCTCCGTTTTTTTTCTAAGTGTCTGATCGAGAGAAGGTAAAAAGAGGTGCTTTTTACCCTCTTTCGATTTGGTACTTAGAAAAAATCCAATAATTTTTTTTTTTTTCCTGTTTTTTTTCTAAGTGTCTCATCGAGAGAAGGTAACAAGAGGTGCTTTTTACCCTCTTTCGATTTGGTACTTAGAAAAAATCCAATAATTTTTTTTTTTTGTTTCCGTTTTTTTTCTAAGTGTCTGATCGAGAGAAGGTAAAAAGAGGTGATTTTTAGCCTCTCTCGATTTTGTACTTAGAAAAAATCCAAGAAATTTTTATTTTTTTTCCGTTTTTTTTCTAAGTGTCTGATCGAGAGAAGGTAAAAAGAGGTGATTTTTAGCCTCTCTCGATTTTGTACCTAGAAAAAATCCAAAATGTTTTATTTTTTTTTCAGTTTTTTTTCTAAGTGTCTGATCGAGAGAAGGAAAAAGAGGTGATTTTTAGCCTCTCTCGATTTTGTACTTAGAAAAAATCCAAGAATTATTATTTTTTTTCCGTTTTTTTTCTAAGTGTCTGATCGAGAGAAGGTAAAATGAGGGGATTTTTAGCCTCTCTCGATTTTGTACTTAGAAAAAATCCAAATTATTATATATTTTTTTTCGTTTTTTTTCTAAGTGTCTGATCGAGAAAAGGTAAAAAGAGGTGATTTTTAGCCTCTCTCGATTTTGTACTTAGAAAAAATCCAATTTTTTTTTTTTTTTTTCAGTTTTTTTTCTAAGTGTCTGATCGAGAGAAGGTAAAAAGAGGTGATTTTTAGCCTCTCTCGATTTTGTACTTAGAAAAAATCCAAGAATTTTTATTTTTTTTCCCGTTTTTTTTCTAAGTGTCTGATCGAGAGTAGGTAAAAAGAGGTGATTTTTAGCCTCTCTCGATTTTGTACTTAGAAAAAATCCAAGAAATTTTTTTTTATTTCCGTTTTTTTTCTAAGTGTCTGATCGAGAGAAGGTAAAAAGAGGTGATTTTTAGCCTCTCTCGATTTTGTACTTAGAAAAAATCCAAATATTTATTTTTTTTTCCGTTTTTTTTCTAATTGTCTGATTGAGAGAAGGTAAAAAGAGGTGATTTTTAGCCTCTCTCGATTTTGTACTTAGAAAAAATCCAATTTTTTTATTTTTTTCAGTTTTTTTTCTAAGTGTCTGATCGAGAGAAGGTAAAATGAGGTGATTTTTAGCCTCTCTCGATTTTGTACTTAGAAAAAATCCAAGAATTTTTTTTTTTTTCCGTTTTTTTTCTAAGTGTCTGATCGAGAGAAGGTAAAAAGAGGTGATTTTTAGCCTCTCTCGATTTTGTACTTAGAAAAAATCCAAGAAATTTTTTTTTTTTTCCGTTTTTTTTCTAAGTGTCTGATCAAGAGAAGGTAAAAAGAGGTGATTTTTAGCCTCTCTCGATTTTGTACTTAAAAAAATCCAAATTTATTATTTTTTTTTTCAGTTTTTTTTCTAAGTGTCTGATCGAGAGAAGGTAAAATGAGGTGATTTTTTGCCTCTCTCGATTTTGTAATTAGAAAAAATCCAAGAAATTTTTTTTTTTTTCCGTTTTTTTTCTAAGTGTCTGATCGAGAGAAGGTAAAAAGAGGTGATTTTTAGCCTCTCTCGATTTTGTACTTAGAAAAAATCCAAGAATTTTTTTTTTTTTTTCCGTTTTTTTTCTAAGTGTCTGATCGAGAGAAGGTAAAAAGAGGTGCTTTTTACCCTCTTTCGATTTGGTACTTAGAAAAAATCCAAGAATTATTTTTTTTTTTCCCGTTTTTTTTCTAAGTGTCTGATCGAGAGAAGGTAAAAAGAGGTGCTTTTTACCCTCTGTCGATTTGGTACTTAGAAAAAATCCAAATTTTTTTTTTTTCTCCGTTTTTTTTCTAAGTGTCTGATCAAGAGAAGGTAAAAAGAGGTGCTTTTTACCCTCTTTCGATTTGGTACTTAGAAAAAATCCAAGAATTATTTATTTTTTTCCCGTTTTTTTTCTAAGTGTCTGATCGAGAGAAGGTAAAAATAGGTGCTTTTTACCCTCTTTCGATTTGGTACTTAGAAAAAATCCAATAGTTTAAAAAAAAAAATTCTCCGTTTTTTTTCCAAGTGTCTGATCGAGAGAAGGTAAAAAGAGGTGCTTTTTACCCTCTGTCGATTTGGTACTTAGAAAAAATCCAATATTTTTTTTTTCTCCGTTTTTTTTCTAAGTGTCTGATCGAAAGAAGGTAAAAAGAGGTTCTTTTTACCCTCTGTCAATTTGGTACTTAGAAAAAAATCCAATTTTTTTTTTTTCTCCTCCGTTTTTTTTCTAAGTGTCTGATCGAGAGAAGGTAAAAAGAAGTGCTTTTTACCCTCTTTCGATTTGGTACTTAGAAAAAATCCAAAACTTTTTTTTTTTTTTTCTCCGTTTTTTTTTTAAGTGTCTGATCGAGAGAAGGTAAAAAGAGGTGCTTTTTACCCTCTTTCGATTTGGTACTTAGAAAAAATCCAAAAATTTTTTAAAAAAAATTCTCCGTTTTTTTTCCAAGTGTCTGATCGAGAGAAAGTAAAAAGAGGTGCTTTTTACCCTCTGTCGATTTGGTACTTGGAAAAAATCCAATTTTTTTTTTTTTTTTCTCCGTTTTTTTTCTAAGTGTCTGATCGAGAGAAGGTAAAAAGAGGTGCTTTTTACCCTCTTTCGATTTGGTACTTAGAAAAAATCCAATATATATATATATATTTTTCCCGTTTTTTTTCTAAGTGTCTCATCGAGAGAAGGTAAAAAGAGGTGCTTTTTACCCTCTTTCGATTTGGTACTTAGAAAAAAATCCACTTTTTTTTTTTTCTCCGGTTTTTTTCTAAGTGTCTGATCGAGAGAAGGTAAAAAGAGGTGCTTTTTACCCTCTTTCGATTTTGTACTTAGAAAAAATCCAAATTTTTTTTTTTTTTTTTTTTTTTTTTTCTAAGTGTCTGATCGAGAGAAGGAAAAAGAGGTGATTTTTAGCCTCTCTCGATTTTGTACTTAGAAAAAATCCAATTTTTTTTTTTTTTTTTCTTTTTTTTTTCTAAGTGTCTGATCGAGAGAAGGAAAAAGAGGTGATTTTTAGCCTCTCTCGATTTTGTACTTAGAAAAAATCCAAATTTTTTTTTTTTTTTTTTCCGTTTTTTTTCTAAGTGTCTGATCGAGAGAAGGAAAAAGAGGTGATTTTTAGCCTCTCTCGATTTTGTACTTAGAAAAAATCCAAATTTTATTTTATTTTTTTTCCGTTTTTTTTCTAAGTGTCTGATCGAGAGAAGGAAAAAGAGGTGATTTTTAGCCTCTCTCGATTTTGTACTTAGAAAAAAATCCAAATTTTTTTTTTTTTTTTTCCGTTTTTTTTCTAAGTGTCTGATCGAGAGAAGGAAAAAGAGGTGATTTTTAGCCTCTCTTGATTTTGTACTTAGAAAAAATCCAATTTTTTTTTATTTTTTTTCATTTTTTTTTCTAAGTGTCTGATCGAGAGAAGGAAAAAGAGGTGATTTTTAGCCACTCTCGATTTTGTACTTAGAAAAAATCCAAATTATTTTTTTTTTTTTTCCATTTTTTTTCTACGTGTCTGATCGAGAGAAGGAAAAAGAGGTGATTTTTAACCTCTCTTGATTTTGTACTTAGAAAAAATCCAATTTTTTTTTTTTTTTTTCTTTTTTTTTTCTAAGTGTCTGATCGAGAGAAGGAAAAAGAGGTGATTTTTAGCCACTCTCGATTTTGTACTTAGAAAAAATCCAAATTTTTTTTTTTTTTTTTCCCGTTTTTTTTCTAAGTGTCTGATCGAGAGAAGGAAAAAGAGGTGATTTTTAGCCTCTCTCGATTTTGTACTTAGAAAAAATCCAATTTTTTTTTTTTTTTTTTTCCGTTTTTTTTCTAAGTGTCTGATCGAGAGAAGGAAAAAGAGGTGATTTTTAGCCACTCTCGATTTTGTACTTAGAAAAAATCCAAATTTTTTTTTTTTTTTTTTCCGTTTTTTTTCTAAGTGTCTGATCGAGAGAAGGAAAAAGAGGTGATTTTTAGCCTCTCTCGATTTTGTACTTAGAAAAAATCCAATTTTTTTTTTTTTTTTTTCTTTTTTTTTTCTAAGTGTCTGATCGAGAGAAGGAAAAAGAGGTGATTTTTAGCCACTCTCGATTTTGTACTTAGAAAAAATCCAAATTTTTTTTTTTTTTTTTCCGTTTTTTTTCTAAGTGTCTGATCGAGAGAAGGAAAAAGAGGTGATTTTTAGCCACTCTCGATTTTGTACTTAGAAAAAATCCAAATTTTTTTTTTTTTTTTCCGTTTTTTTTCTAAGTGTCTGATCGAGAGAAGGAAAAAGAGGTGATTTTTAGCCTCTCTCGATTTTGTACTTAGAAAAAATCCAAAATTTTTTATTTTTTTTTCAGTTTTTTTTCTAAGTGTCTGATCGAGAGAAGGAAAAAGAGGTGATTTTTAGCCTCTCTCGATTTTGTACTTACAAAAAAATCCAAATTTTTTTTTTTTTTTTTTCAGTTTTTTTTCTAAGTGTCTGATCGAGAGAAGGAAAAAGAGGTGATTTTTCGCCTCTCTTGATTTTGTACTTAGAAAAAAATCCACTTTTTTTTTTTTTCTCCGTTTTTTTTCTAAGTGTCTGATCGAGAGAAGGTAAAAAGAGGTGCTTTTTACCCTCTTTCGATTTGGTACTTAGAAAAAATCCAATAATTTTTTTTTTTTTTCCTGTTTTTTTTCTAAGTGTCTCATCGAGAGAAGGTAACAAGAGGTGCTTTTTACCCTCTTTCGATTTGGTACTTAGAAAAAATCCAATAATTTTTTTTTTTTGTTTCCGTTTTTTTTCTAAGTGTCTGATCGAGAGAAGGTAAAAAGAGGTGATTTTTAGCCTCTCTCGATTTTGTACTTAGAAAAAATCCAAGAAATTTTTATTTTTTTTCCGTTTTTTTTCTAAGTGTCTGATCGAGAGAAGGTAAAAAGAGGTGATTTTTAGCCTCTCTCGATTTTGTACCTAGAAAAAATCCAAAATGTTTTATTTTTTTTTCAGTTTTTTTTCTAAGTGTCTGATCGAGAGAAGGAAAAAGAGGTGATTTTTAGCCTCTCTCGATTTTGTACTTAGAAAAAATCCAAGAATTATTATTTTTTTTCCGTTTTTTTTCTAAGTGTCTGATCGAGAGAAGGTAAAATGAGGGGATTTTTAGCCTCTCTCGATTTTGTACTTAGAAAAAATCCAAATTATTATATATTTTTTTTCGTTTTTTTTCTAAGTGTCTGATCGAGAAAAGGTAAAAAGAGGTGATTTTTAGCCTCTCTCGATTTTGTACTTAGAAAAAATCCAATTTTTTTTTTTTTTTTTCAGTTTTTTTTCTAAGTGTCTGATCGAGAGAAGGTAAAAAGAGGTGATTTTTAGCCTCTCTCGATTTTGTACTTAGAAAAAATCCAAGAATTTTTATTTTTTTTCCCGTTTTTTTTCTAAGTGTCTGATCGAGAGTAGGTAAAAAGAGGTGATTTTTAGCCTCTCTCGATTTTGTACTTAGAAAAAATCCAAGAAATTTTTTTTTATTTCCGTTTTTTTTCTAAGTGTCTGATCGAGAGAAGGTAAAAAGAGGTGATTTTTAGCCTCTCTCGATTTTGTACTTAGAAAAAATCCAAATATTTATTTTTTTTTCCGTTTTTTTTCTAATTGTCTGATTGAGAGAAGGTAAAAAGAGGTGATTTTTAGCCTCTCTCGATTTTGTACTTAGAAAAAATCCAATTTTTTTATTTTTTTCAGTTTTTTTTCTAAGTGTCTGATCGAGAGAAGGTAAAATGAGGTGATTTTTAGCCTCTCTCGATTTTGTACTTAGAAAAAATCCAAGAATTTTTTTTTTTTTCCGTTTTTTTTCTAAGTGTCTGATCGAGAGAAGGTAAAAAGAGGTGATTTTTAGCCTCTCTCGATTTTGTACTTAGAAAAAATCCAAGAAATTTTTTTTTTTTTCCGTTTTTTTTCTAAGTGTCTGATCAAGAGAAGGTAAAAAGAGGTGATTTTTAGCCTCTCTCGATTTTGTACTTAAAAAAATCCAAATTTATTATTTTTTTTTTCAGTTTTTTTTCTAAGTGTCTGATCGAGAGAAGGTAAAATGAGGTGATTTTTTGCCTCTCTCGATTTTGTAATTAGAAAAAATCCAAGAAATTTTTTTTTTTTTCCGTTTTTTTTCTAAGTGTCTGATCGAGAGAAGGTAAAAAGAGGTGATTTTTAGCCTCTCTCGATTTTGTACTTAGAAAAAATCCAAGAATTTTTTTTTTTTTTTCCGTTTTTTTTCTAAGTGTCTGATCGAGAGAAGGTAAAAAGAGGTGATTTTTAGCCTCTCTCGATTTTGTACTTAGAAAAAATCCAAGAATTTTTTTTTTTTTTTCCGTTTTTTTTCTAAGTGTCTGATCGAGAGAAGGTAAAAAGAGGTGCTTTTTACCCTCTTTCGATTTGGTACTTAGAAAAAATCCAAGAATTATTTTTTTTTTCCCCGTTTTTTTTCTAAGTGTCTGATCGAGAGAAGGTAAAAAGAGGTGCTTTTTACCCTCTGTCGATTTGGTACTTAGAAAAAATCCAAATTTTTTTTTTTTCTCCGTTTTTTTTCTAAGTGTCTGATCAAGAGAAGGTAAAAAGAGGTGCTTTTTACCCTCTTTCGATTTGGTACTTAGAAAAAATCCAAGAATTATTTATTTTTTTCCCGTTTTTTTTCTAAGTGTCTGATCGAGAGAAGGTAAAAATAGGTGCTTTTTACCCTCTTTCGATTTGGTACTTAGAAAAAATCCAATAGTTTAAAAAAAAAAATTCTCCGTTTTTTTTCCAAGTGTCTGATCGAGAGAAGGTAAAAAGAGGTGCTTTTTACCCTCTGTCGATTTGGTACTTAGAAAAAATCCAATATTTTTTTTTTCTCCGTTTTTTTTCTAAGTGTCTGATCGAAAGAAGGTAAAAAGAGGTTCTTTTTACCCTCTGTCAATTTGGTACTTAGAAAAAAATCCAATTTTTTTTTTTTCTCCTCCGTTTTTTTTCTAAGTGTCTGATCGAGAGAAGGTAAAAAGAAGTGCTTTTTACCCTCTTTCGATTTGGTACTTAGAAAAAATCCAAAACTTTTTTTTTTTTTTTCTCCGTTTTTTTTTTAAGTGTCTGATCGAGAGAAGGTAAAAAGAGGTGCTTTTTACCCTCTTTCGATTTGGTACTTAGAAAAAATCCAAAAATTTTTAAAAAAAAATTCTCCGTTTTTTTTCCAAGTGTCTGATCGAGAGAAAGTAAAAAGAGGTGCTTTTTACCCTCTGTCGATTTGGTACTTGGAAAAAATCCAATTTTTTTTTTTTTTTTCTCCGTTTTTTTTCTAAGTGTCTGATCGAGAGAAGGTAAAAAGAGGTGCTTTTTACCCTCTTTCGATTTGGTACTTAGAAAAAATCCAATATATATATATATATTTTTCCCGTTTTTTTTCTAAGTGTCTCATCGAGAGAAGGTAAAAAGAGGTGCTTTTTACCCTCTTTCGATTTGGTACTTAGAAAAAAATCCACTTTTTTTTTTTTCTCCGGTTTTTTTCTAAGTGTCTGATCGAGAGAAGGTAAAAAGAGGTGCTTTTTACCCTCTTTCGATTTTGTACTTAGAAAAAATCCAAATTTTTTTTTTTTTTTTTTTTTTTTTTTCTAAGTGTCTGATCGAGAGAAGGAAAAAGAGGTGATTTTTAGCCTCTCTCGATTTTGTACTTAGAAAAAATCCAATTTTTTTTTTTTTTTTTTCTTTTTTTTTTCTAAGTGTCTGATCGAGAGAAGGAAAAAGAGGTGATTTTTAGCCACTCTCGATTTTGTACTTAGAAAAAATCCAAATTTTTTTTTTTTTTTTTCCGTTTTTTTTCTAAGTGTCTGATCGAGAGAAGGAAAAAGAGGTGATTTTTAGCCACTCTCGATTTTGTACTTAGAAAAAATCCAAATTTTTTTTTTTTTTTTTCCGTTTTTTTTCTAAGTGTCTGATCGAGAGAAGGAAAAAGAGGTGATTTTTAGCCTCTCTCGATTTTGTACTTAGAAAAAATCCAAAATTTTTTATTTTTTTTTCAGTTTTTTTTCTAAGTGTCTGATCGAGAGAAGGAAAAAGAGGTGATTTTTAGCCTCTCTCGATTTTGTACTTAGAAAAAATCCAATTTATTTTTTTTTTTTTTTCAGTTTTTTTTCTAAGTGTCTGATCGAGAGAAGGAAAAAGAGGTGATTTTTAGCCTCTCTTGATTTTGTACTTAGAAAAAAATCCACTTTTTTTTTTTTCTCCGTTTTTTTTCTAAGTGTCTGATCGAGAGAAGGTAAAAAGAGGTGCTTTTTACCCTCTTTCGATTTGGTACTTAGAAAAAATCCAATAATTTTTATTTTTTTTCCTGTTTTTTTTCTAAGTGTCTCATCGAGAGAAGGTAACAAGAGGTGCTTTTTACCCTCTTTCGATTTGGTACTTAGAAAAAATCCAATAATTTTTTTTTTTTGTTTCCGTTTTTTTTCTAAGTGTCTGATCGAGAGAAGGTAAAAAGAGGTGATTTTTAGCCTCTCTCGATTTTGTACTTAGAAAAAATCCAAGAAATTTTTATTTTTTTTCCGTTTTTTTTCTAAGTGTCTGATCGAGAGAAGGTAAAAAGAGGTGATTTTTAGCCTCTCTCGATTTTGTACCTAGAAAAAATCCAAAATGTTTTATTTTTTTTTCAGTTTTTTTTCTAAGTGTCTGATCGAGAGAAGGAAAAAGAGGTGATTTTTAGCCTCTCTCGATTTTGTACTTAGAAAAAATCCAAGAATTATTATTTTTTTTCCGTTTTTTTTCTAAGTGTCTGATCGAGAGAAGGAAAAAGAGGTGATTTTTAGCCTCTCTCGATTTTGTACTTAGAAAAAATCCAAATTTTTATTTTTTTTTTCCATTTTTTTTCTAAGTGTCTGATCCAGAGAAGGAAAAAGAGATGATTTTTAGCCACTCTCGATTTTGTACTTAGAAAAAATCCAAATTTTTTTTTTTTTTTTTCCGTTTTTTTTCTAAGTGTCTGATCGAGAGAAGGAAAAAGAGGTGATTTTTAGCCTCTCTCGATTTTGTACTTAGAAAGAATCCAAAATTTTTTAATTTTTTTTCCCGTTTTTTTTCTAAGTGTCTGATCGAGAGAAGGAAAAAGAGGTGATTTTTAGCCACTCTCGATTTTGTACTTAGAAAAAATCCAAATTTTTTTTTTTTTTTTTTCCGTTTTTTTTCTAAGTGTCTGATCGAGAGAAGGAAAAAGAGGTGATTTTTAGCCTCTCTCGATTTTGTACTTAGAAAAAATCCAATTTTTTTTTTTTTTTTTTCTTTTTTTTTTCTAAGTGTCTGATCGAGAGAAGGAAAAAGAGGTGATTTTTAGCCTCTCTCGATTTTGTACTTAGAAAAAATCAAAAATTTTTTATTTTTTTTTTCAGTTTTTTTTCTAAGTGTCTGATCGAGAGAAGGAAAAAGAGGTGATTTTTAGCCACTCTCGATTTTGTACTTAGAAAAAATCCAAATTTTTTTTTTTTTTTTTTCCGTTTTTTTTCTAAGTGTCTGATCGAGAGAACGAAAAAGAGGTGATTTTTAGCCACTCTCGATTTTGTACTTAAAAAAATCCAAATTTTTTTTTTTTTTTTTCCGTTTTTTTTCTAAGTGTCTGATCGAGAGAAGGAAAAAGAGGTGATTTTTAGCCTCTCTCGATTTTGTACTTAGAAAAAATCCAAAAATTTTTAATTTTTTTTTCCGTTTTTTTTCTAAGTGTCTGATCGAGAGAAGGAAAAAGAGGTGATTTTTAGCCTCCCTCGATTTTGTACTTAGAAAAAATCCAAATTTTATTCTATTTTTTTTCCGTTTTTTTTCTAAGTGTCTGATCGAGAGAAGGAAAAAGAGGTGATTTTTAGCCTCTCTCGATTTTGTACTTAGAAAAAATCCAAATTTTTTTTTTTTTTTTTTCCGTTTTTTTTCTAAGTGTCTGATCGAGAGAAGGAAAAAGAGGTGATTTTTAGCCTCTCTTGATTTTGTACTAAGAAAAAATCCAATTTTTTTTTTTTTTTTTTCTTTTTTTTTTCTAAGTGTCTGATCGAGAGAAGGAAAAAGAGGTGATTTTTAGCCTCTCTCGATTTTGTACTTAGAAAAAATCCAAATTTTTTATTTTTTTTTTTCCGTTTTTTTTCTAAGTGTCTGATCGAGAGAAGGAAAAAGAGGTAATTTTTAGCCTCTCTTGATTTTGTACTTAGAAAAAATCCAATTTTTTTTTTTTTTTTTCTTTTTTTTTTCTAAGTGTCTGATCGAGAGAAGGAAAAAGAGGTGATTTTTAGCCACTCTCGATTTTGTACTTAATAAAAATCCAAATTTTTTTTTTTTTTTTTTCCGTTTTTTTTCTAAGTGTCTGATCGAGAGAAGGAAAAAGAGGTGATTTTTAGCCACTCTCGATTTTGTACTTAGAAAAAATCCAAATTTTTTATTTTTTTTTTTCCGTTTTTTTTCTAAGTGTCTGATCGAGAGAAGGAAAAAGAGGTGATTTTTAGCCTCTCTCGATTTTGTACTTAGAAAAAATCCAATTTTTTTTTTTTTTTTTTCATTTTTTTTTCTAAGTGTCTGATCGAGAGAAGGAAAAAGAGGTGATTTTTAGCCACTCTCGATTTTGTACTTAGAAAAAATCCAAATTTTTTTTTTTTTTTTTTCCGTTTTTTTTCTAAGTGTCTGATCGAGAGAAGGAAAAAGAGGTGATTTTTAGCCTCTCTCGATTTTGTACTTAGAAAAAATCCAAATTTTTTTTTTTTTTTTTTCCGTTTTTTTTCTAAGTGTCTGATCGAGAGAAGGAAAAAGAGGTGATTTTTAGCCTCTCTCGATTTTGTACTTAGAAAAAATCCAAATTTTTTATTTTTTTTTTTCCGTTTTTTTTCTAAGTGTCTGATCGAGAGAAGGAAAAAGAGGTGATTTTTAGCCTCTCTTGATTTTGTACTTAAAAAAATCCAATTTTTTTTTATTTATTTTTTTTTTTTTTCTAAGTGTCTGATCGAGAGAAGGAAAAAGAGGTGATTTTTAGCCACTCTCGATTTTGTACTTAATAAAAATCCAAATTTTTTTTTTTTTTTTTTCCGTTTTTTTTCTAAGTGTCTGATCGAGAGAAGGAAAAAGAGGTGATTTTTAACCTCTCTTGATTTTGTACTTAGAAAAAATCCAATTTTTTTTTTTTTTTTTCATTTTTTTTTCTAAGTGTCTGATCGAGAGAAGGAAAAAGAGGTGATTTTTAGCCACTCTCGATTTTGTACTTAGAAAAAATCCAAATTTTTTTTTTTTTTTTTTCCGTTTTTTTTCTAAGTGTCTGATCGAGAGAAGGAAAAAGAGGTGATTTTTAGCCTCTCTCGATTTTGTACTTAGAAAAAATCCAAATTTTTTTTTTTTTTTTCCATTTTTTTTCTAAGTGTCTGATCCAGAGAAGGAAAAAGAGATGATTTTTAGCCACTCTCGATTTTGTACTTAGAAAAAATCCAATTTTTTTTTTTTTTTTTTCCGTTTTTTTTCTAAGTGTCTGATCGAGAGAAGGAAAAAGAGGTGATTTTTAGCCTCTCTTGATTTTGTACTTAGAAAAAATCCAAATTTTTTTTTTTTTTTTTCCGTTTTTTTTCTAAGTGTCTGATCGAGAGAAGGAAAAAGAGGTGATTTTTAGCCTCTCTTGATTTTGTACTTAGAAAAAAATCCACTTTTTTTTTTTTCTCCGTTTTTTTTTCTAAGTGTCTGATCGAGAGAAGGTAAAAAGAGGTGCTTTTTACCCTCTTTCGATTTGGTACTTAGAAAAAAATTCACTTTTTTTTTTTTTTCTCCGGTTTTTTTCTAAGTGTCTGATCGAGAGAAGGTAAAAAGAGGTGCTTTTTACCCTCTTTCGATTTTGTACTTAGAAAAAATCCAAATTTTTTTTTTTTTTTTTCTTTTTTTTTTCTAAGTGTCTGATCGAGAGAAGGAAAAAGAGGTGATTTTTAGCCACTCTCGATTTTGTACTTAGAAAAAATCCAAATTTTTTTTTTTTTTTTTCCGTTTTTTTTCTAAGTGTCTGATCGAGAGAAGGAAAAAGAGGTGATTTTTAGCCACTCTCGATTTTGTACTTAGAAAAAATCCAAATTTTTTTTTTTTTTTTTCCGTTTTTTTTCTAAGTGTCTGATCGAGAGAAGGAAAAAGAGGTGATTTTTAGCCTCTCTCGATTTTGTACTTAGAAAAAATCCAAAATTTTTTATTTTTTTTTCAGTTTTTTTTCTAAGTGTCTGATCGAGAGAAGGAAAAAGAGGTGATTTTTAGCCTCTCTCGATTTTGTACTTAGAAAAAATCCAATTTATTTATTTTTTTTTTTCCGTTTTTTTTCTAAGTGTCTGATCGAGAGAAGGAAAAAGAGGTGATTTTTAGCCTCTCTTGATTTTGTACTTAGAAAAAAATCCACTTTTTTTTTTTTCTCCGTTTTTTTTCTAAGTGTCTGATCGAGAGAAGGTAAAAAGAGGTGCTTTTTACCCTCTTTCGATTTGGTACTTAGAAAAAATCCAATAATTTTTAATTTTTTTCCTGTTTTTTTTCTAAGTGTCTCATCGAGAGAAGGTAACAAGAGGTGCTTTTTACCCTCTTTCGATTTGGTACTTAGAAAAAATCCAATAATTTTTTTTTTTTGTTTCCGTTTTTTTTCTAAGTGTCTGATCGAGAGAAGGTAAAAAGAGGTGATTTTTAGCCTCTCTCGATTTTGTACTTAGAAAAAATCCAAGAAATTTTTATTTTTTTTCCGTTTTTTTTCTAAGTGTCTGATCGAGAGAAGGTAAAAAGAGGTGATTTTTAGCCTCTCTCGATTTTGTACCTAGAAAAAATCCAAAATGTTTTATTTTTTTTTCAGTTTTTTTTCTAAGTGTCTGATCGAGAGAAGGAAAAAGAGGTGATTTTTAGCCTCTCTCGATTTTGTACTTAGAAAAAATCCAAGAATTATTATTTTTTTTCCGTTTTTTTTCTAAGTGTCTGATCGAGAGAAGGAAAAAGAGGTGATTTTTAGCCTCTCTCGATTTTGTACTTAGAAAAAATCCAAATTTTTATTTTTTTTTTCCATTTTTTTTCTAAGTGTCTGATCCAGAGAAGGAAAAAGAGATGATTTTTAGCCACTCTCGATTTTGTACTTAGAAAAAATCCAATTTTTTTTTTTTTTTTTTCCGTTTTTTTTCTAAGTGTCTGATCGAGAGAAGGAAAAAGAGGTGATTTTTAACCTCTCTTGATTTTGTACTTAGAAAAAATCCAATTTTTTTTTTTTTTTTTTCATTTTTTTTTCTAAGTGTCTGATCGAGAGAAGGAAAAAGAGGTGATTTTTAGCCACTCTCGATTTTGTACTTAGAAAAAATCCAAATTTTTTTTTTTTTTTTTTCCGTTTTTTTTCTAAGTGTCTGATCGAGAGAAGGAAAAAGAGGTGATTTTTAGCCTCTCTCGATTTTGTACTTAGAAAAAATCCAATTTTTTTTTTTTTTTTTCCGTTTTTTTTCTAAGTGTCTGATCCAGAGAAGGAAAAAGAGGTGATTTTTAGCCACTCTCGATTTTGTACTTAGAAAAAATCCAAAATTTTTTTTTTTTTTTCAGTTTTTTTTCTAAGTGTCTGATCGAGAGAAGGAAAAAGAGGTGATTTTTAGCCTCTCTCGATTTTGTACTTAGAAAAAATCCAATTTTTTTTTTTTTTTTTTCAGTTTTTTTTCTAAGTGTCTGATCGAGAGAAGGAAAAAGAGGTGATTTTTAGCCTCTCTCGATTTTGTACTTAGAAAAAATCCAAATTTTTTTTTTTTTTTTCCGTTTTTTTTCTAAGTGTCTGATCGAGAGAAGAAAAAAGAGGTGATTTTTAGCCTCTCTTGATTTTGTACTTAGAAAAAATCCAATTTTTTTTTTTTTTTTTTCATTTTTTTTTCTAAGTGTCTGATCGAGAGAAGGAAAAAGAGGTGATTTTTAGCCACTCTCGATTTTGTACTTAGAAAAAATCCAAATTTTTTTTTTTTTTTTTTCCGTTTTTTTTCTAAGTGTCTGATCGAGAGAAGGAAAAAGAGGTGATTTTTAGCCTCTCTCGATTTTGTACTTAGAAAAAATCCAAATTTTTTTTTTTTTTTTTCCGTTTTTTTTCTAAGTGTCTGATCGAGAGAAGGAAAAAGAGGTGATTTTTAGCCTCTCTTGATTTTGTACTTAGAAAAAATCCAATTTTTTTTTTTTTTTTTCTTTTTTTTTTCTAAGTGTCTGATCGAGAGAAGGAAAAAGAGGTGATTTTTAGCCACTCTCGATTTTGTACTTAGAAAAAATCCAAATTTTTTTTTTTTTTTTTTCCGTTTTTTTTCTAAGTGTCTGATCGAGAGAAGGAAAAAGAGGTGATTTTTAACCTCTCTTGATTTTGTACTTAGAAAAAATCCAATTTTTTTTTTTTTTTTTTCATTTTTTTTTCTAAGTGTCTGATCGAGAGAAGGAAAAAGAGGTGATTTTTAGCCACTCTCGATTTTGTACTTAGAAAAAATCCAAATTTTTTTTTTTTTTTTTTCCGTTTTTTTTCTAAGTGTCTGATCGAGAGAAGGAAAAAGAGGTGATTTTTAGCCTCTCTTGGTTTTGTACTTAGAAAAAATCAAATTTTTTATTTTTTTTTTTCATTTTTTTTTCTAAGTGTCTGATCGAGAGAAGGAAAAAGAGGTGATTTTTAGCCACTCTCGATTTTGTACTTAGAAAAAATCCAAATTTTTTTTTTTTTTTTTTCCGTTTTTTTTCTAAGTGTCTGATCGAGAGAAGGAAAAAGAGGTGATTTTTAGCCTCTCTCGATTTTGTACTTAGAAAAAATCCAATTTTTTTTTTTTTTTTCCGTTTTTTTTCTAAGTGTCTGATCGAGAGAAGGAAAAAGAGGTGATTTTTAGCCTCCCTCGATTTTGTACTTAGAAAAAATCCAATTTTTTTTTTTTTTTTTTCCGTTTTTTTTCTAAGTGTCTGATCGAGAGAAGGAAAAAGAGGTGATTTTTAGCCTCTCTCGATTTTGTACTTAGAAAAAATCCAAATTTTTTTTTTTTTTTTTTCCGTTTTTTTTCTAAGTGTCTGATCGAGAGAAGGAAAAAGAGGTGATTTTTAGCCTCTCTCGATTTTGTACTTAGAAAAAATACAATTTTTTTTTTTTTTTTTCCCGTTTTTTTTCTAAGTGTCTGATCGAGAGAAGGAAAAAGAGGTGATTTTTAGCCTCTCTCGATTTTGTACTTAGAAAAAATCAAATTTTTTTTTATTTTTTTTCCGTTTTTTTTCTAAGTGTCTGATCGAGAGAAGGAAAAAGAGGTGATTTTTAGCCTCTCTCGATTTTGTACTTAGAAAAAAATCCAAATTTATTTTTTATTTTTTTCCGTTTTTTTTCTAAGTGTCTGATCGAGAGAAGGAAAAAGAGGTGATTTTTAGCCTCTCTCGATTTTGTACTTAGAAAAAATCCAAATTTTTTTTTTTTTTTTTCCCGTTTTTTTTCTAAGTGTCTGATCGAGAGAAGGAAAAAGAGGTGATTTTTAGCCTCTCTCGATTTTGTACTTAGAAAAAATCCAAATTTTTTTTTTTTTTTTTTCCGTTTTTTTTCTAAGTGTCTGATCGAGAGAAGGAAAAAGAGGTGATTTTTAGCCTCCCTCGATTTTGTACTTAGAAAAAATCCAAATTTTTTTTTTTTTTTTTTCCGTTTTTTTTCTAAGTGTCTGATCGAGAGAAGGAAAAAGAGGTGATTTTTAGCCTCTCTCGATTTTGTACTTACAAAAAATCCAATTTTTTTTTTTTTTTTTTTCCGTTTTTTTTCTAAGTGTCTGATCGAGAGAAGGAAAAAGAGGTGATTTTTAGCCTCTCTCGATTTTGTACTTAGAAAAAATCCAAATTTTTTTTTTTTTTTTTTCCGTTTTTTTTCTAAGTGTCTGATCGAGAGAAGGAAAAAGAGGTGATTTTTAGCCTCTCTCGATTTTGTACTTAGAAAAAATCCAAATTTTTTTTTTTTTTTTTTCCGTTTTTTTTCTAAGTGTCTGATCGAGAGAAGGAAAAAGAGGTGATTTTTAGCCTCTCTCGATTTTGTACTTAGAAAAAATCCCAATTTTTTTTTTTTTTTTTTCCGTTTTTTTTCTAAGTGTCTGATCGAGAGAAGGAAAAAGAGGTGATTTTTAGCCTCTCTCGATTTTGTACTTAGAAAAAAATCCAAATTTTTTTTTTTTTTTTTCCGTTTTTTTTCTAAGTGTCTGATCGAGAGAAGGAAAAAGTGGTGATTTTTAGCCTCTCTCGATTTTGTACTTAGAAAAAATCCAAATTTTTTTTTTTTTTTTTTCCGTTTTTTTTCTAAGTGTCTGATTGAGAGAAGGAAAAAGAGGTGATTTTTAGCCTCTCTCGATTTTGTACTTAGAAAAAATCCAAATTTTTTTTTTTTTTTTTTCCGTTTTTTTTCTTAGTGTCTGATCGAGAGAAGGAAAAAGAGGTGATTTTTAGCCTCTCTCGATTTTGTACTTAGAAAAAATCCAATTTTTTTTTTTTTTTTTTTTCCGTTTTTTTTCTAAGTGTCTGATCGAGAGAAGGAAAAAGAGGTGATTTTTAGCCTCCCTCGATTTTGTACTTAGAAAAAATCCAATTTTTTTTTATTTTTTTTTCCGTTTTTTTTCTAAGTGTCTGATCGAGAGAAGGAAAAAGAGGTGATTTTTAGCCTCTCTCGATTTTGTACTTAGAAAAAAATCCAAATTTTTTTATTTTTTTTTTCCGTTTTTTTTCTAAGTGTCTGATCGAGAGAAGGAAAAAGAGGTGATTTTTAGCCTCTCTCGATTTTGTACTTAGAAAAAATCCAATTTTTTTTTTTTTTTTTTTCCGTTTTTTTTCTAAGTGTCTGATCGAGAGAAGGAAAAAGAGGTGATTTTTAGCCTCTCTCGATTTTGTACTTAGAAAAAATCCAATTTTTTTTTTTTTTTTTTTCCGTTTTTTTTCTAAGTGTCTGATCGAGAGAAGGAAAAAGAGGTGATTTTTAGCCTCTCTCGATTTTGTACTTAGAAAAAATCCAAATTTTTTATTTTTTTTTTTCCGTTTTTTTTCTAAGTGTCTGATCGAGAGAAGGAAAAAGAGGTGATTTTTAGCCTCTCTCGATTTTGTACTTAGAAAAAATCCAAATTTTTTATTTTTTTTTTTCCGTTTTTTTTCTAAGTGTCTGATCGAGAGAAGGAAAAAGAGGTGATTTTTAGCCTCCCTCGATTTTGTACTTAGAAAAAATCCAAATTTTTTTTTTTTTTTTTCCCGTTTTTTTTCTAAGTGTCTGATCGAGAGAAGGAAAAAGAGGTGATTTTTAGCCTCCCTCGATTTTGTACTTAGAAAAAATCAAAATTTATTTTTTTTTTTTCCGTTTTTTTTCTAAGTGTCTGATCGAGAGAAGGAAAAAGAGGTGATTTTTAACCTCTCTTGATTTTGTACTTAGAAAAAATCCAATTTTTTTTTTTTTTTTTCTTTTTTTTTTCTAAGTGTCTGATCGAGAGAAGGAAAAAGAGGTGATTTTTAGCCACTCTCGATTTTGTACTTAGAAAAAATCCAAATTTATTTATTTTTTTTTCCGTTTTTTTTCTAAGTGTCTGATCGAGAGAAGGAAAAAGAGGTGATTTTTAGCCTCTCTCGATTTTGTACTTAGAAAAAATCCAAATTTTTTTTTTTTTTTTTCCGTTTTTTTTCTAAGTGTCTGATCGAGAGAAGGAAAAAGAGGTGATTTTTAGCCTCTCTCGATTTTGTACTTAGAAAAAATCCAAATTTTTTTTTTTTTTTTTTCCGTTTTTTTTCTAAGTGTCTGATCGAGAGAAGGAAAAAGAGGTGATTTTTAGCCTCTCTTGATTTTGTACTTAGAAAAAATCCAATTTTTTTTTTTTTTTTTTCATTTTTTTTTCTAAGTGTCTGATCGAGAGAAGGAAAAAGAGGTGATTTTTAGCCACTCTCGATTTTGTACTTAGAAAAAATCCAATTTTTTTTTTTTTTTTTTTCCGTTTTTTTTCTAAGTGTCTGATCGAGAGAAGGAAAAAGAGGTGATTTTTAACCTCTCTTGATTTTGTACTTAGAAAAAATGCAATTTTTTTTTTTTTTTTTTCATTTTTTTTTCTAAGTGTCTGATCGAGAGAAGGAAAAAGAGGTGATTTTTAGCCACTCTCGATTTTGTACTTAGAAAAAATCCAAATTTTTTTTTTTTTTTTTCCGTTTTTTTTCTAAGTGTCTGATCGAGAGAAGGAAAAAGAGGTGATTTTTATCCTCCCTCGATTTTGTACTTAGAAAAAATCCAAATTTTTATTTATTTTTTTCCCGTTTTTTTTCTAAGTGTCTGATCGAGAGAAGGAAAAAGAGGTGATTTTTAGCCTCCCTCGATTTTGTACTTAGAAAAAATCAAAATTTATTTTTTTTTTTTCCGTTTTTTTTCTAAGTGTCTGATCGAGAGAAGGAAAAAGAGGTGATTTTTAACCTCTCTTGATTTTGTACTTAGAAAAAATCCAATTTTTTTTTATTTTTTTTCATTTTTTTTTCTAAGTGTCTGATCGAGAGAAGGAAAAAGAGGTGATTTTTAGCCACTCTCGATTTTGTACTTAGAAAAAATCCAAATTTATTTATTTTTTTTTCCGTTTTTTTTCTAAGTGTCTGATCGAGAGAAGGAAAAAGAGGTGATTTTTAGCCTCTCTCGATTTTGTACTTAGAAAAAATCCAATTTTTTTTTTTTTTTTTTCCGTTTTTTTTCTAAGTGTCTGATCGAGAGAAGGAATAAGAGGTGATTTTTAGCCTCTCTCGATTTTGTACTTAGAAAAAATCCAAATTTTTTTTTTTTTTTTTTCCGTTTTTTTTCTAAGTGTCTGATCGAGAGAAGGAAAAAGAGGTGATTTTTAACCTCTCTTGATTTTGTACTTAGAAAAAATCCAATTTTTTTTTTTTTTTTTCTTTTTTTTTTCTAAGTGTCTGATCGAGAGAAGGAAAAAGAGGTGATTTTTAGCCACTCTCGATTTTGTACTTAGAAAAAATCCAAATTTTTTTTTTTTTTTTTTTCCGTATTTTTTCTAAGTGTCTGATCGAGAGAAGGAAAAAGAGGTGATTTTTAACCTCTCTTGATTTTGTACTTAGAAAAAATGCAATTTTTTTTTTTTTTTTTTCATTTTTTTTTCTAAGTGTCTGATCGAGAGAAGGAAAAAGAGGTGATTTTTAGCCACTCTCGATTTTGTACTTAGAAAAAATCCAATTTTTTTTTTTTTTTTTTCCGTTTTTTTTCTAAGTGTCTGATCGAGAGAAGGAAAAAGAGGTGATTTTTAGCCACTCTCGATTTTGTACTTAGAAAAAATCCAAATTTTTTTTTTTTTTTTTTCCGTTTTTTTTCTAAGTGTCTGATCGAGAGAAGGAAAAAGAGGTGATTTTTAGCCTCTCTCGATTTTGTACTTAGAAAAAATCCAATTTTTTTTTTTTTTTTTTCATTTTTTTTTCTAAGTGTCTGATCGAGAGAAGGAAAAAGAGGTGATTTTTAGCCACTCTCGATTTTGTACTTAGAAAAAATCCAAATTTTTTTTTTTTTTTTTCCGTTTTTTTTCTAAGTGTCTGATCGAGAGAAGGAAAAAGAGGTGATTTTTAGCCTCTCTCGATTTTGTACTTAGAAAAAATCCAAATTTTTTTTTTTTTTTTTTCCGTTTTTTTTCTAAGTGTCTGATCGAGAGAAGGAAAAAGAGGTGATTTTTAGCCTCTCTCGATTTTGTACTTAGAAAAAATCCAAATTTTATTATTTTTTTTTTCCGTTTTTTTTCTAAGTGTCTGATCGAGAGAAGGAAAAAGAGGTGATTTTTAGCCTCTCTCGATTTTGTACTTAGAAAAAATCCAAATTTTTTTATTTTTTTTTTCCGTTTTTTTTCTAAGTGTCTGATCGAGAGAAGGAAAAAGAGGTGATTTTTAGCCTCTCTTGATTTTGTACTTAGAAAAAATCCAATTTTTTTTTTTTTTTTTTCATTTTTTTTTCTAAGTGTCTGATCGAGAGAAGGAAAAAGAGGTGATTTTTAGCCACTCTCGATTTTGTACTTAGAAAAAATCCAAATTTTTTATTTTTTTTTTTCCGTTTTTTTTCTAAGTGTCTGATCGAGAGAAGGAAAAAGAGGTGATTTTTAACCTCTCTTGATTTTGTACTTAGAAAAAATCCAATTTTTTTTTTTTTTTTTTTCATTTTTTTTTCTAAGTGTCTGATCGAGAGAAGGAAAAAGAGGTGATTTTTAGCCACTCTCGATTTTGTACTTAGAAAAAATCCAAATTTTTTTTTTTTTTTTTTCCGTTTTTTTTCTAAGTGTCTGATCGAGAGAAGGAAAAAGAGGTGATTTTTAGCCTCTCTCGATTTTGTACTTAGAAAAAATCCAATTTTTTTTTTTTTTTTTCCGTTTTTTTTCTAAGTGTCTGATCCAGAGAAGGAAAAAGAGGTGATTTTTAGCCACTCTCGATTTTGTACTTAGAAAAAATCCAAATTTTTTTTATTTTTTTTCCGTTTTTTTTCTAAGTGTCTGATCGAGAGAAGGAAAAAGAGGTGATTTTTAGCCTCTCTCGATTTTGTACTTAGAAAAAATCCAAATTTTTTTTTTTTTTTTTTCCGTTTTTTTTCTAAGTGTCTGATCGAGAGAAGGAAAAAGAGGTGATTTTTAGCCACTCTCGATTTTGTACTTAGAAAAAATCCAAATTTTTTTTTTTTTTTTTCCGTTTTTTTTCTAAGTGTCTGATCGAGAGAAGGAAAAAGAGGTGATTTTTAGCCTCTCTTGATTTTGTACTTAGAAAAAATCCAATTTTTTTTTTTTTTTTTTCATTTTTTTTTCTAAGTGTCTGATCGAGAGAAGGAAAAAGAGGTGATTTTTAGCCACTCTCGATTTTGTACTTAGAAAAAATCCAAATTTTTTTTTTTTTTTTTCCGTTTTTTTTCTAAGTGTCTGATCGAGAGAAGGAAAAAGAGGTGATTTTTAACCTCTCTTGATTTTGTACTTAGAAAAAATCCAATTTATTTTTTTTTTTTCTTTTTTTTTTCTAAGTGTCTGATCGAGAGAAGGAAAAAGAGGTGATTTTTAGCCACTCTCGATTTTGTACTTAGAAAAAATCCAATTTTTTTTTTTTTTTTTTCAGTTTTTTTTCTAAGTGTCTGATCGAGAGAAGGAAAAAGAGGTGATTTTTAGCCACTCTCGATTTTGTACTTAGAAAAAATCCAAATTTTTTATTTATTTTTTTCCGTTTTTTTTCTAAGTGTCTGATCGAGAGAAGGAAAAAGAGGTGATTTTTAGCCTCTCTCGATTTTGTACTTAGAAAAAATCCAATTTTTTTTTTTTTTTTTTCATTTTTTTTTCTAAGTGTCTGATCGAGAGAAGGAAAAAGAGGTGATTTTTAGCCACTCTCGATTTTGTACTTAGAAAAAATCCAAATTTTTTTTTTTTTTTTTTCGGTTTTTTTTCTAAGTGTCTGATCGAGAGAAGGAAAAAGAGGTGATTTTTAGCCTCTCTCGATTTTGTACTTAGAAAAAATCCAATTTTTTTTTTTTTTTTTTTCCGTTTTTTTTCTAAGTGTCTGATCGAGAGAAGGAAAAAGAGGTGATTTTTAGCCTCTCTCGATTTTGTACTTAGAAAAAATCCAAATTTTTTATTTTTTTTTTTCCGTTTTTTTTCTAAGTGTCTGATCGAGAGAAGGAAAAAGAGGTGATTTTTAGCCTCTCTTGATTTTGTACTTAGAAAAAATCCAATTTTTTTTTTTTTTTTTTCCTTTTTTTTTTCTAAGTGTCTGATCGAGAGAACGAAAAAGAGGTGATTTTTAGCCACTCTCGATTTTGTACTTAATAAAAATCCAAATTTTTTTTATTTTTTTTCCCGTTTTTTTTCTAAGTGTCTGATCGAGAGAAGGAAAAAGAGGTGATTTTTAACCTCTCTTGATTTTGTACTTAGAAAAAATCCAATTTTTTTTTTTTTTTTTTCATTTTTTTTTCTAAGTGTCTGATCGAGAGAAGGAAAAAGAGGTGATTTTTAGCCACTCTCGATTTTGTACTTAGAAAAAATCCAAATTTTTTTTTTTTTTTTTTCCGTTTTTTTTCTAAGTGTCTGATCGAGAGAAGGAAAAAGAGGTGATTTTTAGCCTCTCTCGATTTTGTACTTAGAAAAAATCCAAATTTTTATTTTTTTTTTCCATTTTTTTTCTAAGTGTCTGATCCAGAGAAGGAAAAAGAGATGATTTTTAGCCACTCTCGATTTTGTACTTAGAAAAAATCCAAATTTTTTTTTTTTTTTTTCCGTTTTTTTTCTAAGTGTCTGATCGAGAGAAGGAAAAAGAGGTGATTTTTAGCCTCTCTCGATTTTGTACTTAGAAAGAATCCAAAATTTTTTAATTTTTTTTTCCGTTTTTTTTCTAAGTGTCTGATCGAGAGAAGGAAAAAGAGGTGATTTTTAGCCACTCTCGATTTTGTACTTAGAAAAAATCCAAATTTTTTTTTTTTTTTTTTCCGTTTTTTTTCTAAGTGTCTGATCGAGAGACGGAAAAAGAGGTGATTTTTAGCCTCTCTCGATTTTGTACTTAGAAAAAATCCAATTTTTTTTTTTTTTTTTCTTTTTTTTTTCTAAGTGTCTGATCGAGAGAAGGAAAAAGAGGTGATTTTTAGCCACTCTCGATTTTGTACTTAGAAAAAATCCAAATTTTTTTTTTTTTTTTTTCCGTTTTTTTTCTAAGTGTCTGATCGAGAGAACGAAAAAGAGGTGATTTTTAGCCACTCTCGATTTGTACTTAAAAAAATCCAAATTATTATTTTTTTTTTTCCGTTTTTTTTCTAAGTGTCTGATCGAGAGAAGGAAAAAGAGGTGATTTTTAGCCTCTCTCGATTTTGTACTTAGAAAAAATCCAAAAATTTTTATTTTTTTTTTCCGTTTTTTTTCTAAGTGTCTGATCGAGAGAAGGAAAAAGAGGTGATTTTTAGCCTCTCTCGATTTTGTACTTAGAAAAAATCCAAATTTTTTTTTTTTTTTTTTCCGTTTTTTTTCTAAGTGTCTGATCGAGAGAAGGAAAAAGAGGTGATTTTTAGCCTCTCTTGATTTTGTACTAAGAAAAAATCCAATTTTTTTTTTTTTTTTTTCTTTTTTTTTTCTAAGTGTCTGATCGAGAGAAGGAAAAAGAGGTGATTTTTAGCCTCTCTCGATTTTGTACTTAGAAAAAATCCAAATTTTTTATTTATTTTTTTCCGTTTTTTTTCTAAGTGTCTGATCGAGAGAAGGAAAAAGAGGTAATTTTTAGCCTCTCTTGATTTTGTACTTAGAAAAAATCCAATTTTTTTTTTTTTTTTTTCTTTTTTTTTTCTAAGTGTCTGATCGAGAGAAGGAAAAAGAGGTGATTTTTAGCCACTCTCGATTTTGTACTTAATAAAAATCCAAATTTTTTTTTTTTTTTTTTCCGTTTTTTTTCTAAGTGTCTGATCGAGAGAAGGAAAAAGAGGTGATTTTTAGCCACTCTCGATTTTGTACTTAGAAAAAATCCAAATTTTTTATTTTTTTTTTTCCGTTTTTTTTCTAAGTGTCTGATCGAGAGAAGGAAAAAGAGGTGATTTTTAGCCTCTCTCGATTTTGTACTTAGAAAAAATCCAAATTTTTTTTTTTTTTTTTTCCATTTTTTTTCTAAGTGTCTGATCGAGAGAAGGAAAAAGAGGTGATTTTTAGCCTCTCTCGATTTTGTACTTAGAAAAAATCCAAATTTTTTATTTTTTTTTTTCCGTTTTTTTTCTAAGTGTCTGATCGAGAGAAGGAAAAAGAGGTGATTTTTAGCCTCTCTTGATTTTGTACTTAAAAAAATCCAATTTTTTTTTTTTTTTTTTCTTTTTTTTTCTAAGTGTCTGATCGAGAGAAGGAAAAAGAGGTGATTTTTAGCCACTCTCGATTTTGTACTTAGAAAAAATCCAAATTTTTTATTTTTTTTTTTCCGTTTTTTTTCTAAGTGTCTGATCGAGAGAAGGAAAAAGAGGTGATTTTTAGCCTCTCTCGATTTTGTACTTAGAAAAAATCCAATTTTTTTTTTTTTTTTTCTTTTTTTTTTCTAAGTGTCTGATCGAGAGAAGGAAAAAGAGGTGATTTTTAGCCACTCTCGATTTTGTACTTAGAAAAAATCCAAATTTTTTTTTTTTTTTTTTCGGTTTTTTTTCTAAGTGTCTGATCGAGAGAAGGAAAAAGAGGTGATTTTTAGCCTCTCTCGATTTTGTACTTAGAAAAAATCCAAATTTTTTTTTTTTTTTTTTTCCGTTTTTTTTCTAAGTGTCTGATCGAGAAAAGGAAAAAGAGGTGATTTTTAGCCTCTCTCGATTTTGTACTTAGAAAAAATCCAAATTTTTTATTTTTTTTTTTCCGTTTTTTTTCTAAGTGTCTGATCGAGAGAAGGAAAAAGAGGTGATTTTTAGCCTCTCTTGATTTTGTACTTAAAAAAATCCAATTTTTTTTTTTTTTTTTCTTTTTTTTTTCTAAGTGTCTGATCGAGAGAAGGAAAAAGAGGTGATTTTTAGCCACTCTCGATTTTGTACTTAGAAAAAATCCAAATTTTTTTTTTTTTTTTTCCGTTTTTTTTCTAAGTGTCTGATCGAGAGAAGGAAAAAGAGGTGATTTTTAGCCTCTCTCGATTTTGTACTTAGAAAAAATCCAAATTTTTTTTTTTTTTTTCCATTTTTTTTCTAAGTGTCTGATCCAGAGAAGGAAAAAGAGATGATTTTTAGCCACTCTCGATTTTGTACTTAGAAAAAATCCAATTTTTTATTTTTTTTTTTCCGTTTTTTTTCTAAGTGTCTGATCGAGAGAAGGAAAAAGAGGTGATTTATAGCCTCTCTTGATTTTGTACTTAGAAAAAATCCAAATTTTTTTTTTTTTTTTTCCGTTTTTTTTCTAAGTGTCTGATCGAGAGAAGGAAAAAGAGGTGATTTTTAGCCACTCTCGATTTTGTACTTAGAAAAAATCCAAATTTTTTTTTTTTTTTTTTCTGTTTTTTTTCTAAGTGTCTGATCGAGAGAAGGAAAAAGAGGTGATTTTTAGCCTCTCTCGATTTTGTACTTAGAAAAAATCCAATTTTTTTTTTTTTTTTTTCTTTTTTTTTTCTAAGTGTCTGATCGAGAGAAGGAAAAAGAGGTGATTTTTAGCCTCTCTCGATTTTGTACTTAGAAAAAATCAAAAAAAATTTTTTTTTTTTTTCAGTTTTTTTTCTAAGTGTCTGATCGAGAGAAGGAAAAAGAGGTGATTTTTAGCCTCTCTCGATTTTGTACTTAGAAAAAATCCAATTTTTTTTTCTTTTTTTTCCGTTTTTTTTCTAAGTGTCTGATCGAGAGAAGGAATAAGAGGTGATTTTTAGCCTCTCTCGATTTTGTACTTAGAAAAAATCCAAAATTTTTTTTTTTTTTTTTCCGTTTTTTTTCTAAGTGTCTGATCGAGAGAAGGAAAAAGAGGTGATTTTTAACCTCTCTTGATTTTGTACTTAGAAAAAATCCAATTTTTTTTTTTTTTTTTTCTTTTTTTTTTCTAAGTGTCTGATCGAGAGAAGGAAAAAGAGGTGATTTTTAGCCACTCTCGATTTTGTACTTAGAAAAAATCCAAATTTTTTTTTTTTTTTTTTCCGTATTTTTTCTAAGTGTCTGATCGAGAGAAGGAAAAAGAGGTGATTTTTAACCTCTCTTGATTTTGTACTTAGAAAAAATGCAATTTTTTTTTTTTTTTTTTCATTTTTTTTTCTAAGTGTCTGATCGAGAGAAGGAAAAAGAGGTGATTTTTAGCCACTCTCGATTTTGTACTTAGAAAAAATCCAATTTTTTTTTTTTTTTTTTCCGTTTTTTTTCTAAGTGTCTGATCGAGAGAAGGAAAAAGAGGTGATTTTTAGCCACTCTCGATTTTGTACTTAGAAAAAATCCAAATTTTTTTTTTTTTTTTTTCCGTTTTTTTTCTAAGTGTCTGATCGAGAGAAGGAAAAAGAGGTGATTTTTAGCCTCTCTCGATTTTGTACTTAGAAAAAATCCAATTTTTTTTTTTTTTTTTTCATTTTTTTTTCTAAGTGTCTGATCGAGAGAAGGAAAAAGAGGTGATTTTTAGCCACTCTCGATTTTGTACTTAGAAAAAATCCAAATTTTTTTTTTTTTTTTTCCGTTTTTTTTCTAAGTGTCTGATCGAGAGAAGGAAAAAGAGGTGATTTTTAGCCTCTCTCGATTTTGTACTTAGAAAAAATCCAAATTTTTTTTTTTTTTTTTTCCGTTTTTTTTCTAAGTGTCTGATCGAGAGAAGGAAAAAGAGGTGATTTTTAGCCTCTCTCGATTTTGTACTTAGAAAAAATCCAAATTTTATTATTTTTTTTTTCCGTTTTTTTTCTAAGTGTCTGATCGAGAGAAGGAAAAAGAGGTGATTTTTAGCCTCTCTCGATTTTGTACTTAGAAAAAATCCAAATTTTTTTATTTTTTTTTTCCGTTTTTTTTCTAAGTGTCTGATCGAGAGAAGGAAAAAGAGGTGATTTTTAGCCTCTCTTGATTTTGTACTTAGAAAAAATCCAATTTTTTTTTTTTTTTTTTCATTTTTTTTTCTAAGTGTCTGATCGAGAGAAGGAAAAAGAGGTGATTTTTAGCCACTCTCGATTTTGTACTTAGAAAAAATCCAAATTTTTTATTTTTTTTTTTCCGTTTTTTTTCTAAGTGTCTGATCGAGAGAAGGAAAAAGAGGTGATTTTTAACCTCTCTTGATTTTGTACTTAGAAAAAATCCAATTTTTTTTTGTTTTTTTTCCATTTTTTTTTCTAAGTGTCTGATCGAGAGAAGGAAAAAGAGGTGATTTTTAGCCACTCTCGATTTTGTACTTAGAAAAAATCCAAATTTTTTTTTTTTTTTTTTCCGTTTTTTTTCTAAGTGTCTGATCGAGAGAAGGAAAAAGAGGTGATTTTTAGCCTCTCTCGATTTTGTACTTAGAAAAAATCCAATTTTTTTTTTTTTTTTTCCGTTTTTTTTCTAAGTGTCTGATCCAGAGAAGGAAAAAGAGGTGATTTTTAGCCACTCTCGATTTTGTACTTAGAAAAAATCCAAATTTTTTTTTTTTTTTTTCCGTTTTTTTTCTAAGTGTCTGATCGAGAGAAGGAAAAAGAGGTGATTTTTAGCCTCTCTCGATTTTGTACTTAGAAAAAATCCAAATTTTTTTTTTTTTTTTTTCCGTTTTTTTTCTAAGTGTCTGATCGAGAGAAGGAAAAAGAGGTGATTTTTAGCCACTCTCGATTTTGTACTTAGAAAAAATCCAAATTTTTTTTTTTTTTTTTCCGTTTTTTTTCTAAGTGTCTGATCGAGAGAAGGAAAAAGAGGTGATTTTTAGCCTCTCTTGATTTTGTACTTAGAAAAAATCCAATTTTTTTTTTTTTTTTTTCATTTTTTTTTCTAAGTGTCTGATCGAGAGAAGGAAAAAGAGGTGATTTTTAGCCACTCTCGATTTTGTACTTAGAAAAAATCCAAATTTTTTTTTTTTTTTTTCCGTTTTTTTTCTAAGTGTCTGATCGAGAGAAGGAAAAAGAGGTGATTTTTAACCTCTCTTGATTTTGTACTTAGAAAAAATCCAATTTATTTTTTTTTTTTCTTTTTTTTTTCTAAGTGTCTGATCGAGAGAAGGAAAAAGAGGTGATTTTTAGCCACTCTCGATTTTGTACTTAGAAAAAATCCAATTTTTTTTTTTTTTTTTTTCAGTTTTTTTTCTAAGTGTCTGATCGAGAGAAGGAAAAAGAGGTGATTTTTAGCCACTCTCGATTTTGTACTTAGAAAAAATCCAAATTTTTTATTTTTTTTTTTCCGTTTTTTTTCTAAGTGTCTGATCGAGAGAAGGAAAAAGAGGTGATTTTTAGCCTCTCTCGATTTTGTACTTAGAAAAAATCCAATTTTTTTTTTTTTTTTTTCATTTTTTTTTCTAAGTGTCTGATCGAGAGAAGGAAAAAGAGGTGATTTTTAGCCACTCTCGATTTTGTACTTAGAAAAAATCCAAATTTTTTTTTTTTTTTTTTCGGTTTTTTTTCTAAGTGTCTGATCGAGAGAAGGAAAAAGAGGTGATTTTTAGCCTCTCTCGATTTTGTACTTAGAAAAAATCCAATTTTTTTTTTTTTTTTTTTCCGTTTTTTTTCTAAGTGTCTGATCGAGAGAAGGAAAAAGAGGTGATTTTTAGCCTCTCTCGATTTTGTACTTAGAAAAAATCCAAATTTTTTATTTTTTTTTTTCCGTTTTTTTTCTAAGTGTCTGATCGAGAGAAGGAAAAAGAGGTGATTTTTAGCCTCTCTTGATTTTGTACTTAGAAAAAATCCAATTTTTTTTTTTTTTTTTTCCTTTTTTTTTTCTAAGTGTCTGATCGAGAGAACGAAAAAGAGGTGATTTTTAGCCACTCTCGATTTTGTACTTAATAAAAATCCAAATTTTTTTTATTTTTTTTCCCGTTTTTTTTCTAAGTGTCTGATCGAGAGAAGGAAAAAGAGGTGATTTTTAACCTCTCTTGATTTTGTACTTAGAAAAAATCCAATTTTTTTTTTTTTTTTTTCATTTTTTTTTCTAAGTGTCTGATCGAGAGAAGGAAAAAGAGGTGATTTTTAGCCACTCTCGATTTTGTACTTAGAAAAAATCCAAATTTTTTTTTTTTTTTTTTCCGTTTTTTTTCTAAGTGTCTGATCGAGAGAAGGAAAAAGAGGTGATTTTTAGCCTCTCTCGATTTTGTACTTAGAAAAAATCCAAATTTTTATTTTTTTTTTCCATTTTTTTTCTAAGTGTCTGATCCAGAGAAGGAAAAAGAGATGATTTTTAGCCACTCTCGATTTTGTACTTAGAAAAAATCCAAATTTTTTTTTTTTTTTTTCCGTTTTTTTTCTAAGTGTCTGATCGAGAGAAGGAAAAAGAGGTGATTTTTAGCCTCTCTCGATTTTGTACTTAGAAAGAATCCAAAATTTTTTAATTTTTTTTTCCGTTTTTTTTCTAAGTGTCTGATCGAGAGAAGGAAAAAGAGGTGATTTTTAGCCACTCTCGATTTTGTACTTAGAAAAAATCCAAATTATTTTTTTTTTTTTTTCCGTTTTTTTTCTAAGTGTCTGATCGAGAGACGGAAAAAGAGGTGATTTTTAGCCTCTCTCGATTTTGTACTTAGAAAAAATCCAATTTTTTTTTTTTTTTTTCTTTTTTTTTTCTAAGTGTCTGATCGAGAGAAGGAAAAAGAGGTGATTTTTAGCCACTCTCGATTTTGTACTTAGAAAAAATCCAAATTTTTTTTTTTTTTTTTTCCGTTTTTTTTCTAAGTGTCTGATCGAGAGAACGAAAAAGAGGTGATTTTTAGCCACTCTCGATTTGTACTTAAAAAAATCCAAATTATTATTTTTTTTTTTCCGTTTTTTTTCTAAGTGTCTGATCGAGAGAAGGAAAAAGAGGTGATTTTTAGCCTCTCTCGATTTTGTACTTAGAAAAAATCCAAAAATTTTTATTTTTTTTTTCCGTTTTTTTTCTAAGTGTCTGATCGAGAGAAGGAAAAAGAGGTGATTTTTAGCCTCTCTCGATTTTGTACTTACAAAAAATCCAAATTTTTTTTTTTTTTTTTTCCGTTTTTTTTCTAAGTGTCTGATCGAGAGAAGGAAAAAGAGGTGATTTTTAGCCTCTCTTGATTTTGTACTAAGAAAAAATCCAATTTTTTTTTTTTTTTTTTCTTTTTTTTTTCTAAGTGTCTGATCGAGAGAAGGAAAAAGAGGTGATTTTTAGCCTCTCTCGATTTTGTACTTAGAAAAAATCCAAATTTTTTATTTATTTTTTTCCGTTTTTTTTCTAAGTGTCTGATCGAGAGAAGGAAAAAGAGGTAATTTTTAGCCTCTCTTGATTTTGTACTTAGAAAAAATCCAATTTTTTTTTTTTTTTTTCTTTTTTTTTTCTAAGTGTCTGATCGAGAGAAGGAAAAAGAGGTGATTTTTAGCCACTCTCGATTTTGTACTTAATAAAAATCCAAATTTTTTTTTTTTTTTTTTCCGTTTTTTTTCTAAGTGTCTGATCGAGAGAAGGAAAAAGAGGTGATTTTTAGCCACTCTCGATTTTGTACTTAGAAAAAATCCAAATTTTTTATTTTTTTTTTTCCGTTTTTTTTCTAAGTGTCTGATCGAGAGAAGGAAAAAGAGGTGATTTTTAGCCTCTCTCGATTTTGTACTTAGAAAAAATCCAAATTTTTTTTTTTTTTTTTTTCCGTTTTTTTTCTAAGTGTCTGATCGAGAGAAGGAAAAAGAGGTGATTTTTAGCCTCTCTCGATTTTGTACTTAGAAAAAATCCAAATTTTTTATTTTTTTTTTTCCGTTTTTTTTCTAAGTGTCTGATCGAGAGAAGGAAAAAGAGGTGATTTTTAGCCTCTCTTGATTTTGTACTTAAAAAAATCCAATTTTTTTTTTTTTTTTTCTTTTTTTTTCTAAGTGTCTGATCGAGAGAAGGAAAAAGAGGTGATTTTTAGCCACTCTCGATTTTGTACTTAGAAAAAATCCAAATTTTTTATTTTTTTTTTTCCGTTTTTTTTCTAAGTGTCTGATCGAGAGAAGGAAAAAGAGGTGATTTTTAGCCTCTCTCGATTTTGTACTTAGAAAAAATCCAATTTTTTTTTTTTTTTTTCTTTTTTTTTTCTAAGTGTCTGATCGAGAGAAGGAAAAAGAGGTGATTTTTAGCCACTCTCGATTTTGTACTTAGAAAAAATCCAAATTTTTTTTTTTTTTTTTTCGGTTTTTTTTCTAAGTGTCTGATCGAGAGAAGGAAAAAGAGGTGATTTTTAGCCTCTCTCGATTTTGTACTTAGAAAAAATCCAAATTTTTTTTTTTTTTTTTTCCGTTTTTTTTCTAAGTGTCTGATCGAGAGAAGGAAAAAGAGGTGATTTTTAGCCTCTCTCGATTTTGTACTTAGAAAAAATCCAAATTTTTTTTTTTTTTTTTCCGTTTTTTTTCTAAGTGTCTGATCGAGAGAAGGAAAAAGAGGTGATTTTTAACCTCTCTTGATTTTGTACTTAGAAAAAATCCAATTTATTTTTTTTTTTTCTTTTTTTTTTCTAAGTGTCTGATCGAGAGAAGGAAAAAGAGGTGATTTTTAGCCACTCTCGATTTTGTACTTAGAAAAAATCCAATTTTTTTTTTTTTTTTTTTCAGTTTTTTTTCTAAGTGTCTGATCGAGAGAAGGAAAAAGAGGTGATTTTTAGCCACTCTCGATTTTGTACTTAGAAAAAATCCAAATTTTTTATTTTTTTTTTTCCGTTTTTTTTCTAAGTGTCTGATCGAGAGAAGGAAAAAGAGGTGATTTTTAGCCTCTCTCGATTTTGTACTTAGAAAAAATCCAATTTTTTTTTTTTTTTTTTCATTTTTTTTTCTAAGTGTCTGATCGAGAGAAGGAAAAAGAGGTGATTTTTAGCCACTCTCGATTTTGTACTTAGAAAAAATCCAAATTTTTTTTTTTTTTTTTTCGGTTTTTTTTCTAAGTGTCTGATCGAGAGAAGGAAAAAGAGGTGATTTTTAGCCTCTCTCGATTTTGTACTTAGAAAAAATCCAATTTTTTTTTTTTTTTTTTTCCGTTTTTTTTCTAAGTGTCTGATCGAGAGAAGGAAAAAGAGGTGATTTTTAGCCTCTCTCGATTTTGTACTTAGAAAAAATCCAAATTTTTTATTTTTTTTTTTCCGTTTTTTTTCTAAGTGTCTGATCGAGAGAAGGAAAAAGAGGTGATTTTTAGCCTCTCTTGATTTTGTACTTAGAAAAAATCCAATTTTTTTTTTTTTTTTTTCCTTTTTTTTTTCTAAGTGTCTGATCGAGAGAACGAAAAAGAGGTGATTTTTAGCCACTCTCGATTTTGTACTTAATAAAAATCCAAATTTTTTTTATTTTTTTTCCCGTTTTTTTTCTAAGTGTCTGATCGAGAGAAGGAAAAAGAGGTGATTTTTAACCTCTCTTGATTTTGTACTTAGAAAAAATCCAATTTTTTTTTTTTTTTTTTCATTTTTTTTTCTAAGTGTCTGATCGAGAGAAGGAAAAAGAGGTGATTTTTAGCCACTCTCGATTTTGTACTTAGAAAAAATCCAAATTTTTTTTTTTTTTTTTTCCGTTTTTTTTCTAAGTGTCTGATCGAGAGAAGGAAAAAGAGGTGATTTTTAGCCTCTCTCGATTTTGTACTTAGAAAAAATCCAAATTTTTATTTTTTTTTTCCATTTTTTTTCTAAGTGTCTGATCCAGAGAAGGAAAAAGAGATGATTTTTAGCCACTCTCGATTTTGTACTTAGAAAAAATCCAAATTTTTTTTTTTTTTTTTCCGTTTTTTTTCTAAGTGTCTGATCGAGAGAAGGAAAAAGAGGTGATTTTTAGCCTCTCTCGATTTTGTACTTAGAAAGAATCCAAAATTTTTTAATTTTTTTTTCCGTTTTTTTTCTAAGTGTCTGATCGAGAGAAGGAAAAAGAGGTGATTTTTAGCCACTCTCGATTTTGTACTTAGAAAAAATCCAAATTATTTTTTTTTTTTTTTCCGTTTTTTTTCTAAGTGTCTGATCGAGAGACGGAAAAAGAGGTGATTTTTAGCCTCTCTCGATTTTGTACTTAGAAAAAATCCAATTTTTTTTTTTTTTTTTCTTTTTTTTTTCTAAGTGTCTGATCGAGAGAAGGAAAAAGAGGTGATTTTTAGCCACTCTCGATTTTGTACTTAGAAAAAATCCAAATTTTTTTTTTTTTTTTTCCCGTTTTTTTTCTAAGTGTCTGATCGAGAGAACGAAAAAGAGGTGATTTTTAGCCACTCTCGATTTGTACTTAAAAAAATCCAAATTATTATTTTTTTTTTTCCGTTTTTTTTCTAAGTGTCTGATCGAGAGAAGGAAAAAGAGGTGATTTTTAGCCTCTCTCGATTTTGTACTTAGAAAAAATCCAAAAATTTTTATTTTTTTTTTCCGTTTTTTTTCTAAGTGTCTGATCGAGAGAAGGAAAAAGAGGTGATTTTTAGCCTCTCTCGATTTTGTACTTACAAAAAATCCAAATTTTTTTTTTTTTTTTTTCCGTTTTTTTTCTAAGTGTCTGATCGAGAGAAGGAAAAAGAGGTGATTTTTAGCCTCTCTTGATTTTGTACTAAGAAAAAATCCAATTTTTTTTTTTTTTTTTTCTTTTTTTTTTCTAAGTGTCTGATCGAGAGAAGGAAAAAGAGGTGATTTTTAGCCTCTCTCGATTTTGTACTTAGAAAAAATCCAAATTTTTTATTTATTTTTTTCCGTTTTTTTTCTAAGTGTCTGATCGAGAGAAGGAAAAAGAGGTAATTTTTAGCCTCTCTTGATTTTGTACTTAGAAAAAATCCAATTTTTTTTTTTTTTTTTTCTTTTTTTTTTCTAAGTGTCTGATCGAGAGAAGGAAAAAGAGGTGATTTTTAGCCACTCTCGATTTTGTACTTAATAAAAATCCAAATTTTTTTTTTTTTTTTTTCCGTTTTTTTTCTAAGTGTCTGATCGAGAGAAGGAAAAAGAGGTGATTTTTAGCCACTCTCGATTTTGTACTTAGAAAAAATCCAAATTTTTTATTTTTTTTTTTCCGTTTTTTTTCTAAGTGTCTGATCGAGAGAAGGAAAAAGAGGTGATTTTTAGCCTCTCTCGATTTTGTACTTAGAAAAAATCCAAATTTTTTTTTTTTTTTTTTCCGTTTTTTTTCTAAGTGTCTGATCGAGAGAAGGAAAAAGAGGTGATTTTTAGCCTCTCTCGATTTTGTACTTAGAAAAAATCCAAATTTTTTATTTATTTTTTTCCGTTTTTTTTCTAAGTGTCTGATCGAGAGAAGGAAAAAGAGGTGATTTTTAGCCTCTCTTGATTTTGTACTTAAAAAAATCCAATTTTTTTTTTTTTTTTTTCTTTTTTTTTCTAAGTGTCTGATCGAGAGAAGGAAAAAGAGGTGATTTTTAGCCACTCTCGATTTTGTACTTAGAAAAAATCCAAATTTTTTATTTTTTTTTTTCCGTTTTTTTTCTAAGTGTCTGATCGAGAGAAGGAAAAAGAGGTGATTTTTAGCCTCTCTCGATTTTGTACTTAGAAAAAATCCAATTTTTTTTTTTTTTTTTCTTTTTTTTTTCTAAGTGTCTGATCGAGAGAAGGAAAAAGAGGTGATTTTTAGCCACTCTCGATTTTGTACTTAGAAAAAATCCAAATTTTTTTTTTTTTTTTTTCGGTTTTTTTTCTAAGTGTCTGATCGAGAGAAGGAAAAAGAGGTGATTTTTAGCCTCTCTCGATTTTGTACTTAGAAAAAATCCAAATTTTTTTTTTTTTTTTTTCCGTTTTTTTTCTAAGTGTCTGATCGAGAAAAGGAAAAAGAGGTGATTTTTAGCCTCTCTCGATTTTGTACTTAGAAAAAATCCAAATTTTTTATTTTTTTTTTTCCGTTTTTTTTCTAAGTGTCTGATCGAGAGAAGGAAAAAGAGGTGATTTTTAGCCTCTCTTGATTTTGTACTTAAAAAAATCCAATTTTTTTTTTTTTTTTTCTTTTTTTTTTCTAAGTGTCTGATCGAGAGAAGGAAAAAGAGGTGATTTTTAGCCACTCTCGATTTTGTACTTAGAAAAAATCCAAATTTTTTTTTTTTTTTTTCCGTTTTTTTTCTAAGTGTCTGATCGAGAGAAGGAAAAAGAGGTGATTTTTAGCCTCTCTCGATTTTGTACTTAGAAAAAATCCAAATTTTTTTTTTTTTTTTCCATTTTTTTTCTAAGTGTCTGATCCAGAGAAGGAAAAAGAGATGATTTTTAGCCACTCTCGATTTTGTACTTAGAAAAAATCCAATTTTTTATTTTTTTTTTTCCGTTTTTTTTCTAAGTGTCTGATCGAGAGAAGGAAAAAGAGGTGATTTATAGCCTCTCTTGATTTTGTACTTAGAAAAAATCCAAATTTTTTTTTTTTTTTTTCCGTTTTTTTTCTAAGTGTCTGATCGAGAGAAGGAAAAAGAGGTGATTTTTAGCCACTCTCGATTTTGTACTTAGAAAAAATCCAAATTTTTTTTTTTTTTTTTTCTGTTTTTTTTCTAAGTGTCTGATCGAGAGAAGGAAAAAGAGGTGATTTTTAGCCTCTCTCGATTTTGTACTTAGAAAAAATCCAATTTTTTTTTTTTTTTTTTCTTTTTTTTTTCTAAGTGTCTGATCGAGAGAAGGAAAAAGAGGTGATTTTTAGCCTCTCTCGATTTTGTACTTAGAAAAAATCAAAAAAAATTTTTTTTTTTTTTCAGTTTTTTTTCTAAGTGTCTGATCGAGAGAAGGAAAAAGAGGTGATTTTTAGCCACTCTCGATTTTGTACTTAGAAAAAATCCAAATTTTTTTTTTTTTTTTTCCGTTTTTTTTCTAAGTGTCTGATCGAGAGAACGAAAAAGAGGTGATTTTTAGCCACTCTCGATTTTGTACTTAGAAAAAATCCAAATTTTTTTTTTTTTTTTTCCGTTTTTTTTCTAAGTGTCTGATCGAGAGAAGGAAAAAGAGGTGATTTTTAGCCTCTCTCGATTTTGTACTTAGAAAAAATCCAAAAAATTTTATTTTTTTTTCCCGTTTTTTTTCTAAGTGTCTGATCGAGAGAAGGAAAAAGAGGTGATTTTTAGCCTCCCTCGATTTTGTACTTAGAAAAAATCCAAATTTTATTTTATTTTTTTTCCGTTTTTTTTCTAAGTGTCTGATCGAGAGAAGGAAAAAGAGGTGATTTTTAGCCTCTCTCGATTTTGTACTTAGAAAAAATCCAAATTTTTTTTTTTTTTTTTCCCGTTTTTTTTCTAAGTGTCTGATCGAGAGAAGGAAAAAGAGGTGATTTTTAGCCTCTCTTGATTTTGTACTTAGAAAAAATCCAATTTTTATTTTTTTTTATTTTTTTTTTTTTCTAAGTGTCTGATCGAGAGAAGGAAAAAGAGGTGATTTTTAGCCTCTCTCGATTTTGTACTTAGAAAAAATCCAAATTTTTTATTTTTTTTTTTCCGTTTTTTTTCTAAGTGTCTGATCGAGAGAAGGAAAAAGAGGTGATTTTTAGCCTCTCTTGATTTTGTACTTAGAAAAAATCCAATTTTTTTTTTTTTTTCTTTTTTTTTTCTAAGTGTCTGATCGAGAGAAGGAAAAAGAGGTGATTTTAGCCACTCTCGATTTTGTACTTAGAAAAAATCCAAATTTTTTTTTTTTTTTTTCCGTTTTTTTTCTAAGTGTCTGATCGAGAGAAGGAAAAAGAGGTGATTTTTAGCCTCCCTCGATTTTGTACTTAGAAAAAATCCAATTTTTTTTTTTTTTTTTCCGTTTTTTTTCTAAGTGTCTGATCCAGAGAAGGAAAAAGAGGTGATTTTTAGCCACTCTCGATTTTGTACTTAGAAAAAATCCAATTTTTTTTTTTTTTTTTCCGTTTTTTTTCTAAGTGTCTGATCGAGAGAAGGAAAAAGAGGTGATTTTTAGCCTCTCTCGATTTTGTACTTAGAAAAAATCCAAATTTTTTTTTTTTTTTTTCCCGTTTTTTTTCTAAGTGTCTGATCGAGAGAAGGAAAAAGAGGTGATTTTTAGCCACTTTTGATTTTGTACTTAGAAAAAATCCAATTTTTTTTTTTTTTTTTTTCCGTTTTTTTTCTAAGTGTCTGATCGAGAGAAGGAAAAAGAGGTGATTTTTAGCCTCTCTCGATTTTGTACTTAGAAAAAATCCAATTTTTTTTTTTTTTTTTTCATTTTTTTTTCTAAGTGTCTGATCGAGAGAAGGAAAAAGAGGTGATTTTTAGCCACTCTCGATTTTGTACTTAGAAAAAATCCAAAATTTTTTTTTTTTTTTTTCCGTTTTTTTTCTAAGTGTCTGATCGAGAGAAGGAAAAAGAGGTGATTTTTAGCCACTCTCGATTTTGTACTTAGAAAAAATCCAAATTATTTGTTTTTTTTTTCCGTTTTTTTTCTAAGTGTCTGATCGAGAGAAGGAAAAAGAGGTGATTTTTAGCCACTCTCGATTTTGTACTTAGAAAAAATCCAAAAATTTTTTTCAGTTTTTTTTCTAAGTGTCTGATCGAGAGAAGGAAAAAGAGGTGATTTTTAGCCACTCTCGATTTTGTACTTAGAAAAAATCCAAATTTTTTTTTTTTTTTTTTCCGTTTTTTTACTAAGTGTCTGATCGAGAGAACGAAAAAGAGGTGATTTTTAGCCACTCTCGATTTTGTACTTAGAAAAAATCCAATTTTTTTTTTTTTTTTTTCCGTTTTTTTTCTAAGTGTCTGATCGAGAGAAGGAAAAAGAGGTGATTTTTAGCCTCTCTCGATTTTGTACTTAGAAAAAATCCAATTTTTTTTTTTTTTTTTTTCCGTTTTTTTTCTAAGTGTCTGATCGAGAGAAGGAAAAAGAGGTGATTTTTAGCCTCTCTCGATTTTGTACTTAGAAAAAATCCAAATTTTATTTTATTTTTTTTCCGTTTTTTTTCTAAGTGTCTGATCGAGAGAAGGAAAAAGAGGTGATTTTTAGCCTCTCTCGATTTTGTACTTAGAAAAAAATCCAAATTTTTTTTTTTTTTTTTTTCCGTTTTTTTTCTAAGTGTCTGATCGAGAGAAGGAAAAAGAGGTGATTTTTAGCCTCTCTTGATTTTGTACTTAGAAAAAATCCAATTTTTTTTTTTTTTTTTCTTTTTTTTTTCTAAGTGTCTGATCGAGAGAAGGAAAAAGAGGTGATTTTTAGCCTCCCTCGATTTTGTACTTAGAAAAAATCCAATTTTTTTTTTTTTTTTTCCGTTTTTTTTCTAAGTGTCTGATCGAGAGAAGGAAAAAGAGGTGATTTTTAGCCTCTCTCGATTTTGTACTTAGAAAAAATCCAATTTTTTTTTTTTTTTTCCGTTTTTTTTCTAAGTGTCTGATCCAGAGAAGGAAAAAGAGGTGATTTTTAGCCACTCTCGATTTTGTACTTAGAAAAAATCCAATTTTTTTTTTTTTTTTTCCGTTTTTTTTCTAAGTGTCTGATCGAGAGAAGGAAAAAGAGGTGATTTTTAGCCTCTCTCGATTTTGTACTTAGAAAAAATCCAAATTTTTTTTTTTTTTTTTTCCGTTTTTTTTCTAAGTGTCTGATCGAGAGAAGGAAAAAGAGGTGATTTTTAGCCACTCTCGATTTTGTACTTAGAAAAAATCCAAATTTTTTTTTTTTTTTTTTCCGTTTTTTTTCTAAGTGTCTGATCGAGAGAAGGAAAAAGAGGTGATTTTTAGCCTCTCTCGATTTTGTACTTAGAAAAAAATCCAATTTTTTTTTTTTTTTTTCTTTTTTTTTTCTAAGTGTCTGATCGAGAGAAGGAAAAAGAGGTGATTTTTAGCCACTCTCGATTTTGTACTTAGAAAAAATCCAAATTTTTTTTTTTTTTTTCCGTTTTTTTTCTAAGTGTCTGATCGAGAGAAGGAAAAAGAGGTGATTTTTAGCCACTCTCGATTTTGTACTTAGAAAAAATCCAAATTTTTTTTTTTTTTTTTCCGTTTTTTTTCTAAGTGTCTGATCGAGAGAAGGAAAAAGAGGTGATTTTTAGCCTCTCTCGATTTTGTACTTAGAAAAAATCCAAAATTTTTTATTTTTTTTTCAGTTTTTTTTCTAAGTGTCTGATCGAGAGAAGGAAAAAGAGGTGATTTTTAGCCTCTCTCGATTTTGTACTTAGAAAAAATCCAATTTATTTTTTTTTTTTTTTCAGTTTTTTTTCTAAGTGTCTGATCGAGAGAAGGAAAAAGAGGTGATTTTTAGCCTCTCTTGATTTTGTACTTAGAAAAAAATCCACTTTTTTTTTTTTCTCCGTTTTTTTTCTAAGTGTCTGATCGAGAGAAGGTAAAAAGAGGTGCTTTTTACCCTCTTTCGATTTGGTACTTAGAAAAAATCCAATAATTTTTATTTTTTTTCCTGTTTTTTTTCTAAGTGTCTCATCGAGAGAAGGTAACAAGAGGTGCTTTTTACCCTCTTTCGATTTGGTACTTAGAAAAAATCCAATAATTTTTTTTTTTTGTTTCCGTTTTTTTTCTAAGTGTCTGATCGAGAGAAGGTAAAAAGAGGTGATTTTTAGCCTCTCTCGATTTTGTACTTAGAAAAAATCCAAGAAATTTTTATTTTTTTTCCGTTTTTTTTCTAAGTGTCTGATCGAGAGAAGGTAAAAAGAGGTGATTTTTAGCCTCTCTCGATTTTGTACCTAGAAAAAATCCAAAATGTTTTATTTTTTTTTCAGTTTTTTTTCTAAGTGTCTGATCGAGAGAAGGAAAAAGAGGTGATTTTTAGCCTCTCTCGATTTTGTACTTAGAAAAAATCCAAGAATTATTATTTTTTTTCCGTTTTTTTTCTAAGTGTCTGATCGAGAGAAGGAAAAAGAGGTGATTTTTAGCCTCTCTCGATTTTGTACTTAGAAAAAATCCAAATTTTTATTTTTTTTTTCCATTTTTTTTCTAAGTGTCTGATCCAGAGAAGGAAAAAGAGATGATTTTTAGCCACTCTCGATTTTGTACTTAGAAAAAATCCAAATTTTTTTTTTTTTTTTTCCGTTTTTTTTCTAAGTGTCTGATCGAGAGAAGGAAAAAGAGGTGATTTTTAGCCTCTCTCGATTTTGTACTTAGAAAGAATCCAACATTTTTTAATTTTTTTTCCCGTTTTTTTTCTAAGTGTCTGATCGAGAGAAGGAAAAAGAGGTGATTTTTAGCCACTCTCGATTTTGTACTTAGAAAAAATCCAAATTTTTTTTTTTTTTTTTTCCGTTTTTTTTCTAAGTGTCTGATCGAGAGAAGGAAAAAGAGGTGATTTTTAGCCTCTCTCGATTTTGTACTTAGAAAAAATCCAATTTTTTTTTTTTTTTTTTCTTTTTTTTTTCTAAGTGTCTGATCGAGAGAAGGAAAAAGAGGTGATTTTTAGCCTCTCTCGATTTTGTACTTAGAAAAAATCAAAAAAATTTTATTTTTTTTTTCAGTTTTTTTTCTAAGTGTCTGATCGAGAGAAGGAAAAAGAGGTGATTTTTAGCCACTCTCGATTTTGTACTTAGAAAAAATCCAAATTTTTTTTTTTTTTTTTTCCGTTTTTTTTCTAAGTGTCTGATCGAGAGAACGAAAAAGAGGTGATTTTTAGCCACTCTCGATTTTGTACTTAAAAAAATCCAAATTTTTTTTTTTTTTTTTCCGTTTTTTTTCTAAGTGTCTGATCGAGAGAAGGAAAAAGAGGTGATTTTTAGCCTCTCTCGATTTTGTACTTAGAAAAAATCCAAAAATTTTTATTTTTTTTTTCCGTTTTTTTTCTAAGTGTCTGATCGAGAGAAGGAAAAAGAGGTGATTTTTATTCTCCCTCGATTTTGTACTTAGAAAAAATCCAAATTTTATTCTATTTTTTTTCCGTTTTTTTTCTAAGTGTCTGATCGAGAGAAGGAAAAAGAGGTGATTTTTAGCCTCTCTCGATTTTGTACTTAGAAAAAATCCAAATTTTTTTATTTTTTTTTTCCGTTTTTTTTCTAAGTGTCTGATCGAGAGAAGGAAAAAGAGGTGATTTTTAGCCTCTCTTGATTTTGTACTAAGAAAAAATCCAATTTTTATTTTTTTTTTTTCTTTTTTTTTTCTAAGTGTCTGATCGAGAGAAGGAAAAAGAGGTGATTTTTAGCCTCTCTCGATTTTGTACTTAGAAAAAATCCAAATTTTTTATTTTTTTTTTTCCGTTTTTTTTCTAAGTGTCTGATCGAGAGAAGGAAAAAGAGGTAATTTTTAGCCTCTCTTGATTTTGTACTTAGAAAAAATCCAATTTTTTTTTTTTTTTTTCTTTTTTTTTTCTAAGTGTCTGATCGAGAGAAGGAAAAAGAGGTGATTTTTAGCCACTCTCGATTTTGTACTTAATAAAAATCCAAATTTTTTTTTTTCCGTTTTTTTTCTAAGTGTCTGATCGAGAGAAGGAAAAAGAGGTGATTTTTAGCCACTCTCGATTTTGTACTTAGAAAAAATCCAAATTTTTTATTTTTTTTTTTCCGTTTTTTTTCTAAGTGTCTGATCGAGAGAAGGAAAAAGAGGTGATTTTTAGCCTCTCTCGATTTTGTACTTAGAAAAAATCCAATTTTTTTTTTTTTTTTTTCATTTTTTTTTCTAAGTGTCTGATCGAGAGAAGGAAAAAGAGGTGATTTTTAGCCACTCTCGATTTTGTACTTAGAAAAAATCCAAATTTTTTTTTTTTTTTTTTCGTTTTTTTTTCTAAGTGTCTGATCGAGAGAAGGAAAAAGAGGTGATTTTTAGCCTCTCTCGATTTTGTACTTAGAAAAAATCCAAATTTTTTTTTTTTTTTTTTCCGTTTTTTTTCTAAGTGTCTGATCGAGAGAAGGAAAAAGAGGTGATTTTTAGCCTCTCTCGATTTTGTACTTAGAAAAAATCCAAATTTTTTATTTTTTTTTTTCCGTTTTTTTTCTAAGTGTCTGATCGAGAGAAGGAAAAAGAGGTGATTTTTAGCCTCTCTTGATTTTGTACTTAAAAAAATCCAATTTTTTTTTATTTTTTTTCTTTTTTTTTTCTAAGTGTCTGATCGAGAGAAGGAAAAAGAGGTGATTTTTAGCCACTCTCGATTTTGTACTTAATAAAAATCCAAATTTTTTTTTTTTTTTTTTCCGTTTTTTTTCTAAGTGTCTGATCGAGAGAAGGAAAAAGAGGTGATTTTTAACCTCTCTTGATTTTGTACTTAGAAAAAATCCAATTTTTTTTTTTTTTTTTCATTTTTTTTTCTAAGTGTCTGATCGAGAGAAGGAAAAAGAGGTGATTTTTAGCCACTCTCGATTTTGTACTTAGAAAAAATCCAAATTTTTTTTTTTTTTTTTTCCGTTTTTTTTCTAAGTGTCTGATCGAGAGAAGGAAAAAGAGGTGATTTTTAGCCTCTCTCGATTTTGTACTTAGAAAAAATCCAAATTTTTTTTTTTTTTTTCCATTTTTTTTCTAAGTGTCTGATCCAGAGAAGGAAAAAGAGATGATTTTTAGCCACTCTCGATTTTGTACTTAGAAAAAATCCAATTTTTTTTTTTTTTTTTTCCGTTTTTTTTCTAAGTGTCTGATCGAGAGAAGGAAAAAGAGGTGATTTTTAGCCTCTCTTGATTTTGTACTAAGAAAAAATCCAAATTTTTTTTTTTTTTTTTCCGTTTTTTTTCTAAGTGTCTGATCGAGAGAAGGAAAAAGAGGTGATTTTTAGCCACCCTCGATTTTGTACTTAGAAAAAATCCAAATTTTTTTTTTTTTTTTTTTCTGTTTTTTTTCTAAGTGTCTGATCGAGAGAAGGAAAAAGAGGTGATTTTTAGCCTCTCTCGATTTTGTACTTAGAAAAAATCCAATTTTTTTTTTTTTTTTTCTTTTTTTTTTCTAAGTGTCTGATCGAGAGAAGGAAAAAGAGGTGATTTTTAGCCTCTCTCGATTTTGTACTTAGAAAAAATCAAAAAAATTTTTTTTTTTTTTTCAGTTTTTTTTCTAAGTGTCTGATCGAGAGAAGGAAAAAGAGGTGATTTTTAGCCACTCTCGATTTTGTACTTAGAAAAAATCCAAATTTTTTTTTTTTTTTTTCCGTTTTTTTTCTAAGTGTCTGATCGAGAGAACGAAAAATAGGTGATTTTTAGCCACTCTCGATTTTGTACTTAGAAAAAATCCAAATTTTTTTTTTTTTTTTTCCGTTTTTTTTCTAAGTGTCTGATCGAGAGAAGGAAAAAGAGGTGATTTTTAGCCTCTCTCGATTTTGTACTTAGAAAAAATCCAAAAATTTTTATTTTTTTTTTCCGTTTTTTTTCTAAGTGTCTGATCGAGAGAAGGAAAAAGAGGTGATTTTTAGCCTCCCTCGATTTTGTACTTAGAAAAAATCCAAATTTTATTTTATTTTTTTTCCGTTTTTTTTCTAAGTGTCTGATCGAGAGAAGGAAAAAGAGGTGATTTTTAGCCTCTCTCGATTTTGTACTTAGAAAAAATCCAAATTTTTTTATTTTTTTTTTCCCGTTTTTTTTCTAAGTGTCTGATCGAGAGAAGGAAAAAGAGGTGATTTTTAGCCTCTCTTGATTTTGTACTTAGAAAAAATCCAATTTTTTTTTTTTTTTTTATTTTTTTTTTCTAAGTGTCTGATCGAGAGAAGGAAAAAGAGGTGATTTTTAGCCTCTCTCGATTTTGTACTTAGAAAAAATCCAAATTTTTTATTTTTTTTTTTCCGTTTTTTTTCTAAGTGTCTGATCGAGAGAAGGAAAAAGAGGTGATTTTTAGCCTCTCTTGATTTTGTACTTAGAAAAAATCCAATTTTTTTTTTTTTTTTCTTTTTTTTTTCTAAGTGTCTGATCGAGAGAAGGAAAAAGAGGTGATTTTTAGCCACTCTCGATTTTGTACTTAGAAAAAATCCAAATTTTTTTTTTTTTTTTCCGTTTTTTTTCTAAGTGTCTGATCGAGAGAAGGAAAAAGAGGTGATTTTTAGCCTCTCTCGATTTTGTACTTAGAAAAAATCCAATTTTTTTTTTTTTTTTTCCGTTTTTTTTCTAAGTGTCTGATCCAGAGAAGGAAAAAGAGGTGATTTTTAGCCACTCTCGATTTTGTACTTAGAAAAAATCCAATTTTTTTTTTTTTTTTTTCATTTTTTTTTCTAAGTGTCTGATCGAGAGAAGGAAAAAGAGGTGATTTTTAGCCACTCTCGATTTTGTACTTAGAAAAAATCCAAAATTTTTTTTTTTTTTTTTCCGTTTTTTTTCTAAGTGTCTGATCGAGAGAAGGAAAAAGAGGTGATTTTTAGCCACTCTCGATTTTGTACTTAGAAAAAATCCAAATTTTTTTTTTTTTTTTTCCGTTTTTTTTCTAAGTGTCTGATCGAGAGAAGGAAAAAGAGGTGATTTTTAGCCACTCTCGATTTTGTACTTAGAAAAAATCCAAATTTTTTTTTCAGTTTTTTTTCTAAGTGTCTGATCGAGAGAAGGAAAAAGAGGTGATTTTTAGCCACTCTCGATTTTGTACTTAGAAAAAATCCAAATTTTTTTTTTTTTTTTTTTCGTTTTTTTACTAAGTATCTGATCGAGAGAACGAAAAAGAGGTGATTTTTAGCCACTCTCGATTTTGTACTTAGAAAAAATCCAATTTTTTTTTTTTTTTTTTCCGTTTTTTTTCTAAGTGTCTGATCGAGAGAAGGAAAAAGAGGTGATTTTTAGCCTCTCTCGATTTTGTACTTAGAAAAAATCCAAATTTTTTTTTTTTTTTTTTCCGTTTTTTTTCTAAGTGTCTGATCGAGAGAAGGAAAAAGAGGTGATTTTTAGCCTCTCTCGATTTTGTACTTAGAAAAAATCCAAATTTTATTTTATTTTTTTTCCGTTTTTTTTCTAAGTGTCTGATCGAGAGAAGGAAAAAGAGGTGATTTTTACCCTCTCTCGATTTTGTACTTAGAAAAAAATCCAAATTTTTTTTTTTTTTTTTTTCCGTTTTTTTTCTAAGTGTCTGATCGAGAGAAGGAAAAAGAGGTGATTTTTAGCCTCTCTTGATTTTGTACTTAGAAAAAATCCAATTTTTTTTTTTTTTTTTCATTTATTTTTCTAAGTGTCTGATCGAGAGAAGGAAAAAGAGGTGATTTTTAGCCACTCTCGATTTTGTACTTAGAAAAAATCCAAATTTTTTTTTTTTTTTTTTCCGTTTTTTTTCTACGTGTCTGATCGAGAGAAGGAAAAAGAGGTGATTTTTAACCTCTCTTGATTTTGTACTTAGAAAAAATCCAATTTTTTTTTTTTTTTTTTCATTTTTTTTTCTAAGTGTCTGATCGAGAGAAGGAAAAAGAGGTGATTTTTAGCCACTCTCGATTTTGTACTTAGAAAAAATCCAAATTTTTTTTTTTTTTTTTCCGTTTTTTTACTAAGTGTCTGATCGAGAGAACGAAAAAGAGGTGATTTTTAGCCACTCTCGATTTTGTACTTAGAAAAAATCCAATTTTTTTTTTTTTTTTTTCCGTTTTTTTTCTAAGTGTCTGATCGAGAGAAGGAAAAAGAGGTGATTTTTAGCCTCTCTCGATTTTGTACTTAGAAAAAATCCAATTTTTTTTTTTTTTTTTTTCCGTTTTTTTTCTAAGTGTCTGATCGAGAGAAGGAAAAAGAGGTGATTTTTAGCCTCTCTCGATTTTGTACTTAGAAAAAATCCAAATTTTATTTTATTTTTTTTCCGTTTTTTTTCTAAGTGTCTGATCGAGAGAAGGAAAAAGAGGTGATTTTTAGCCTCTCTCGATTTTGTACTTAGAAAAAAATCCAAATTTTTTTTTTTTTTTTTCCGTTTTTTTTCTAAGTGTCTGATCGAGAGAAGGAAAAAGAGGTGATTTTTAGCCTCTCTTGATTTTGTACTTAGAAAAAATCCAATTTTTTTTTATTTTTTTTCATTTTTTTTTCTAAGTGTCTGATCGAGAGAAGGAAAAAGAGGTGATTTTTAGCCACTCTCGATTTTGTACTTAGAAAAAATCCAAATTATTTTTATTTTTTTTCCATTTTTTTTCTACGTGTCTGATCGAGAGAAGGAAAAAGAGGTGATTTTTAACCTCTCTTGATTTTGTACTTAGAAAAAATCCAATTTTTTTTTTTTTTTTCTTTTTTTTTTCTAAGTGTCTGATCGAGAGAAGGAAAAAGAGGTGATTTTTAGCCACTCTCGATTTTGTACTTAGAAAAAATCCAAATTTTTTTTTTTTTTTTTCCCGTTTTTTTTCTAAGTGTCTGATCGAGAGAAGGAAAAAGAGGTGATTTTTAGCCTCTCTCGATTTTGTACTTAGAAAAAATCCAAATTTTTTTTTTTTTTTTTTCCGTTTTTTTTCTAAGTGTCTGATCGAGAGAAGGAAAAAGAGGTGATTTTTAGCCACTCTCGATTTTGTACTTAGAAAAAATCCAAATTTTTTTTTTTTTTTTTTCCGTTTTTTTTCTAAGTGTCTGATCGAGAGAAGGAAAAAGAGGTGATTTTTAGCCTCTCTCGATTTTGTACTTAGAAAAAATCCAATTTTTTTTTTTTTTTTTTCTTTTTTTTTTCTAAGTGTCTGATCGAGAGAAGGAAAAAGAGGTGATTTTTAGCCACTCTCGATTTTGTACTTAGAAAAAATCCAAATTTTTTTTTTTTTTTTTCCGTTTTTTTTCTAAGTGTCTGATCGAGAGAAGGAAAAAGAGGTGATTTTTAGCCACTCTCGATTTTGTACTTAGAAAAAATCCAAATTTTTTTTTTTTTTTTTCCGTTTTTTTTCTAAGTGTCTGATCGAGAGAAGGAAAAAGAGGTGATTTTTAGCCTCTCTCGATTTTGTACTTAGAAAAAATCCAAAATTTTTTATTTTTTTTTCAGTTTTTTTTCTAAGTGTCTGATCGAGAGAAGGAAAAAGAGGTGATTTTTAGCCTCTCTCGATTTTGTACTTAGAAAAAATCCAAATTTTTTTTTTTTTTTTTTCAGTTTTTTTTCTAAGTGTCTGATCGAGAGAAGGAAAAAGAGGTGATTTTTCGCCTCTCTTGATTTTGTACTTAGAAAAAAATCCACTTTTTTTTTTTTTCTCCGTTTTTTTTCTAAGTGTCTGATCGAGAGAAGGTAAAAAGAGGTGCTTTTTACCCTCTTTCGATTTGGTACTTAGAAAAAATCCAATAATTTTTATTTTTTTTCCTGTTTTTTTTCTAAGTGTCTCATCGAGAGAAGGTAACAAGAGGTGCTTTTTACCCTCTTTCGATTTGGTACTTAGAAAAAATCCAATAATTTTTTTTTTTTGTTTCCGTTTTTTTTCTAAGTGTCTGATCGAGAGAAGGTAAAAAGAGGTGATTTTTAGCCTCTCTCGATTTTGTACTTAGAAAAAATCCAAGAAATTTTTATTTTTTTTCCGTTTTTTTTCTAAGTGTCTGATCGAGAGAAGGTAAAAAGAGGTGATTTTTAGCCTCTCTCGATTTTGTACCTAGAAAAAATCCAAAATGTTTTATTTTTTTTTCAGTTTTTTTTCTAAGTGTCTGATCGAGAGAAGGAAAAAGAGGTGATTTTTAGCCTCTCTCGATTTTGTACTTAGAAAAAATCCAAGAATTATTTTTTTTTTTCCGTTTTTTTTCTAAGTGTCTGATCGAGAGAAGGTAAAATGAGGGGATTTTTAGCCTCTCTCGATTTTGTACTTAGAAAAAATCCAAATTATTATATTTTTTTTTTCGTTTTTTTTCTAAGTGTCTGATCGAGAAAAGGTAAAAAGAGGTGATTTTTAGCCTCTCTCGATTTTGTACTTAGAAAAAATCCAATTTTTTTTTTTTTTTTTCAGTTTTTTTTCTAAGTGTCTGATCGAGAGAAGGTAAAAAGAGGTGATTTTTAGCCTCTCTCGATTTTGTACTTAGAAAAAATCCAAGAATTTTTATTTTTTTTCCCGTTTTTTTTCTAAGTGTCTGATCGAGAGTAGGTAAAAAGAGGTGATTTTTAGCCTCTCTCGATTTTGTACTTAGAAAAAATCCAAGAAATTTTTTTTTATTTCCGTTTTTTTTCTAAGTGTCTGATCGAGAGAAGGTAAAAAGAGGTGATTTTTAGCCTCTCTCGATTTTGTACTTAGAAAAAATCCAAATATTTATTTTTTTTTCCGTTTTTTTTCTAATTGTCTGATTGAGAGAAGGTAAAAAGAGGTGATTTTTAGCCTCTCTCGATTTTGTACTTAGAAAAAATCCAATTTTTTTATTTTTTTCAGTTTTTTTTCTAAGTGTCTGATCGAGAGAAGGTAAAATGAGGTGATTTTTAGCCTCTCTCGATTTTGTACTTAGAAAAAATCCAAGAATTTTTTTTTTTTTTCCGTTTTTTTTCTAAGTGTCTGATCGAGAGAAGGTAAAAAGAGGTGATTTTTAGCCTCTCTCGATTTTGTACTTAGAAAAAATCCAAGAAATTTTTTTTTTTTTCCGTTTTTTTTCTAAGTGTCTGATCAAGAGAAGGTAAAAAGAGGTGATTTTTAGCCTCTCTCGATTTTGTACTTAAAAAAATCCAAATTTATTGTTTTTTTTTTCTGTTTTTTTTCTAAGTGTCTGATCGAGAGAAGGTAAAATGAGGTGATTTTTTGCCTCTCTCGATTTTGTAATTAGAAAAAATCCAAGAAATTTTTTTTTTTTTCCGTTTTTTTTCTAAGTGTCTGATCGAGAGAAGGTAAAAAGAGGTGATTTTTAGCCTCTCTCGATTTTGTACTTAGAAAAAATCCAAGAATTTTTTTTTTTTTTTCCGTTTTTTTTCTAAGTGTCTGATCGAGAGAAGGTAAAAAGAGGTGATTTTTAGCCTCTCTCGATTTTGTACTTAGAAAAAATCCAAGAATTTTTTTTTTTTTTTCCGTTTTTTTTCTAAGTGTCTGATCGAGAGAAGGTAAAAAGAGGTGCTTTTTACCCTCTTTCGATTTGGTACTTAGAAAAAATCCAAGAATTATTTTTTTTTTTCCCGTTTTTTTTCTAAGTGTCTGATCGAGAGAAGGTAAAAAGAGGTGCTTTTTACCCTCTGTCGATTTGGTACTTAGAAAAAATCCAAATTTTTTTTTTTTCTCCGTTTTTTTTCTAAGTGTCTGATCAAGAGAAGGTAAAAAGAGGTGCTTTTTACCCTCTTTCGATTTGGTACTTAGAAAAAATCCAAGAATTATTTATTTTTTTCCCGTTTTTTTTCTAAGTGTCTGATCGAGAGAAGGTAAAAATAGGTGCTTTTTACCCTCTTTCGATTTGGTACTTAGAAAAAATCCAATAATTTAAAAAAAAAAATTCTCCGTTTTTTTTCCAAGTGTCTGATCGAGAGAAGGTAAAAAGAGGTGCTTTTTACCCTCTGTCGATTTGGTACTTAGAAAAAATCCAATATTTTTTTTTTCTCCGTTTTTTTTCTAAGTGTCTGATCGAAAGAAGGTAAAAAGAGGTTCTTTTTACCCTCTGTCAATTTGGTACTTAGAAAAAAATCCAATTTTTTTTTTTTCTCCTCCGTTTTTTTTCTAAGTGTCTGATCGAGAGAAGGTAAAAAGAAGTGCTTTTTACCCTCTTTCGATTTGGTACTTAGAAAAAATCCAATACTTTTTTTTTTTTTTTCTCCGTTTTTTTTTTAAGTGTCTGATCGAGAGAAGGTAAAAAGAGGTGCTTTTTACCCTCTTTCGATTTGGTACTTAGAAAAAATCCAATAATTTTTTAAAAAAAATTCTCCGTTTTTTTTCCAAGTGTCTGATCGAGAGAAAGTAAAAAGAGGTGCTTTTTACCCTCTGTCGATTTGGTACTTGGAAAAAATCAAATTTTTTTTTTTTTTTTCTCCGTTTTTTTTCTAAGTGTCTGATCGAGAGAAGGTAAAAAGAGGTGCTTTTTACCCTCTTTCGATTTGGTACTTAGAAAAAATCCAATATATATATATATATTTTTCCCGTTTTTTTTCTAAGTGTCTCATCGAGAGAAGGTAAAAAGAGGTGCTTTTTACCCTCTTTCGATTTGGTACTTAGAAAAAAATCCACTTTTTTTTTTTTCTCCGTTTTTTTTTCTAAGTGTCTGATCGAGAGAAGGTAAAAAGAGGTGCTTTTTACCCTCTTTCGATTTGGTACTTAGAAAAAAATTCACTTTTTTTTTTTTTTCTCCGGTTTTTTTCTAAGTGTCTGATCGAGAGAAGGTAAAAAGAGGTGCTTTTTACCCTCTTTCGATTTGGTACTCAGAAAAAATCCAAGAATTATTTATTTTTTTCCCATTTTTTTTCTAAGTGTCTGATCGAGAGAAGGTAAAAAGAGGTGCTTTTTACCCTCTGTCGATTTGGTACTTAGAAAAAATCTAATTTTTTATTTTTTTTTCTCCGTTTTTTTTCTAAGTGTCTGATCGAGAGAAGGTAAAAAGAGGTGCTTTTTACCCTCTGTCGATTTGGTACATAGAAAAAAAAATCCAATTTTTTTTTTTTCTCCTCCGTTTTTTTTCTAAGTGTCTGATCGAGAGAAGGTAAAAAGAGGTGCTTCTTACCCTCTTTCGATTTGGTACTTAGAAAAAATCCAATACTTTTTTTTTTTTTCTCTCCATTTTTTTTGTAAGTGTCTGATCGAGAGAAGGTAAAAAGAGGTGCTTTTTACCCTCTTTCGATTTGGTACTTAGAAAAAATCCAAGAATTATTTATTTTTTTCCCGTTTTTTTTCTAAGTGTCTGATCGAGAGAAGGTAAAAAGAGGTGCTTTTTACCCTCTTTCGATTTGGTACTTAGAAAAAATCCAATAATTAAAAAAAAAAAATTCTACGTTTTTTTTTCCAAGTGTCTGATCGAGAGAAGGTAAAAAGAGGTGCTTTTTACCCTCTGTCGATTTGGTACTTGGAAAAAATCCAATTTTTTTTTTTTTTTTCCTCCGTTTTTTTTCTAAGCGTCTGATCGAGAGAAGGTAAAAAGAGGTGCTTTTTACCCTCTTTCGATTTGGTACTTAGAAAAAATCCAATACATATATTTTTTTTTCCCGTTTTTTTTCCAAGTGTCTCATCGAGAGAAGGTAAAAAGAGGTGCTTTTTACCCTCTTTCGATTTTGTACTTAGAAAAAAATCCACTTTTTTTTTTTTTCTCCGTTTTTTTTTCTAAGTGTCTGATCGAGAGAAGGTAAAAAGAGGTGCTTTTTACCCTCTTTCGATTTGGTACTTAGAAAAAAATCCACTTTTTTTTTTTTTTCTCCGTTTTTTTTCTAAGTGTCTGATTGAGAGAAGGTAAAAAGAGGTGCTTTTTACCCTCTTTCGATTTGGTACTTAGAAAAAATCCAAGAATTTTTTATTTTTTTTCCTGTTTTTTTTCTAAGTGTCTCATCGAGAGAAGGTAAAAAGAGGTGCTTTTTACCCTCTTTCGATTTGGTACTTAGAAAAAATCCAAGAATTTTTTTTTTGTCTCCGTTTTTTTTCTAAGTGTCTGATGAGAGAAGGTAAAAAGAGGTGCTTTTTACCCTCTTTCGATTTGGTACTTAGAAAAAAATCCCCTTTTTTTTTTTTCTCCGTTTTTTTTCTAAGTGTCTGATCGAGAGAAGGTAAAAAAAGGTGCTTTTTACCCTCTTTCGATTTGGTACTTAGAAAAAATCCAATAATTTTTTTTTTTTTTTCCTGTTTTTTTTCTAAGTGTCTCATCGAGAGAAGGTAACAAGAGGTGCTTTTTACCCTCTTTCGATTTGGTACTTAGAAAAAATCCAATAATTTTTTTTTTTTGTTTCAGTTTTTTTTCTAAGTGTCTGATGAGAGAAGGTAAAAAGAGGTGCTTTTTACCCTCTGTCGATTTGGTACTTAGAAAAAATCCAATTTTTTTTTTTTTCTCCGTTTTTTTTCTAAGTGTCTGATCGAGAGAAGGTAAAAAGAGGTGCTTTTTACCCTCTGTCGATTTGGTACTTAGAAAAAATCTAATTTTTATTTTTTTTTTCTCCGTTTTTTTTCTAAGTGTCTGATCGAGAGAAGGTAAAAAGAGGTGCTTTTTACCCTCTGTCGATTTGGTACTGTTGCGTCGACAGCTCTTCCTCCCAAGGAAGTCAAAGTCTGCTGTCCACTCCCAAGTTCTTTTAATGGCAAATAAGCTGATGTTGAATTGACCACCAAAAGCAGTAGTTGGTATTTCGTTGTTTATTGTCAAAGCTTTGGCAATAATGAGACCAATCCAGCACCCAAGCGTTCCCTAGCCCGGTCCAGATCGGTCTAGCTCGGTCTCCCCTGTGCTCGTTATCTCAGGAATGTTATGGCAGTCTCAACAGCGCTCTGCCTGTCTACTCAAGGACACTCGAATCCAAGCACTTTGTACCACACGAGACATTAGCTGATGTAAATATGACTATAGGAGTTTTTAGAAAGAAGTAACACTTAAATATGGATATATGGAAAATATCTCGTTCCATCACTCCCCCTTTAAGATCTTCTTATAAGATCTTTTACTACTAGTTAAACACTTCTAAAGCACGCCCCACATTAAAGTAGGTGCTGTTTTTTTTCTTTGAGCAAGCTAGCAATAAAACAACAGCTTATTTACATGGGAGATAGATGGAGGGAGTCCACGTCAATGTCGTCATGGTCAGGGAAGTAAACCAACAATTCTCGAAAGTCTTAAATTTACCACTTTGCTAGACCCCCTTTAGTGACACTTAGCCCAAGGGGCGATAAAGCAACCGCATGAGGCTATGATGGCCAAAAAAAAACTCCGAATGGAGACCAAGACAGACTTAATTAGGTCAGTCCACCTGCCTAATGTGTCCCTAAACAGGGCCTGGAGGCCCTTTAAGGCCCTCTGAACTGAGCCATCGGGGGTAGTGTTGTTAGGAATGAAGGTACAGCATTGGTCACCAAACATTGCACACACGCCTTCTTCCTTGGCTAGGATGCGATCAAGGGCTATGCGGTTCTGGATGGCCATGAGGGAGGTCGGGGCAAGTTGTTCAGCAAGTCCCTCAACGGCGTCACGAGTCAGGTTGGTCAGTCTCAACAGATTATAAAAAACATAGTTAATGCGTTCAACATTTTTAGTAGCTGTCACAGGGAAAATAGCACCAATGATAGGAAGGTTTTCGAAACCTGCACAGGATTCACACCACAATTTATGTTGTGAGGGGACCCCCCTAGGTTGGCCTATTGCATCAAAGTAAACACCATCAGGGTTCCTCGTCAAATCGAAGGAGCCCTTTACACTCCTCCGAGATAAAACATGACGGCGTCGGCGGGGAGTTAGAGTGGCAGCTGAGACAGGAGTTACAAGGGGAGTTAATTTGGTACCCACTAGAGTGAGTGGGGTCACCAGTCTAACCATAGCACAAAACCCCACGAATAACTTTGGAATTCTAATGTACAATCTGTGCTCCCCACAATACCAGAATAAGTCAGCTCGTGCCCAAGGGCCTATCCTCGAGCCATCTATCAGTGTGGTGCACCAGAAATGGTTGATGTCACCCAATTTGTTGGGGGACGGAGAGGGTCCTGTAATTTGAAAACGCGTGTAATTCAGCTTTTGGGCCACAAAGGGAAGAAGTCGGGTGGCATTGTCAACAGAAGGGTACACATGTCAGTCAACTTAAAAGGGGCGGGGTAAGTGTGGGAAAAGGGACGTCCAGCGGAAGAAGCAACACAGTCACCCAGGTTTTGGCATCCACCTGAGCCACAGGTTGTCTGCACCCGCTCCTAAGGTCAAAGTTACCAGGCCTTCGGTGGTGATGTCATTAGCACGCACGGATGTGAGCCTTTGAAACACCACCGAGGTGGGGTGGTACTTTAGGTGCTACAGAGGGTGTAGAGGTAGTTAACGCCCTCTCAAGGACATTAATTTTAATAATTCCTTTAGCGTCTGTATCAGTCAGGTCAACCCCCAAAACAACATAAAAGGGACGATGGGCACCACTTACCAGCGTATGTTGTCTGCATCCGACACCAATGGTTCAGGGTTGAGTCGTAACAAATATAGAGGTTATTACCACGGTAATAGCTATTGTGTCCCCCGTAATTAATCACACTGCACAGGTCAAAAATAAGTCTTGCTATCCCCTTTGACCCAGTCTATTTAAAGTCCGCTGTATGTTCTTAGACACTTGTCAGTCACTGTCGTCAGGAAGGATGAACTGAGACACAAAGACAGTAGAACACGCCCAAGGGATAAACGGGGATAAACATCAAACTTTTCACTTAATGTAACGACACAGATAGTTATGCTGCAAACAAGCAAGAAAAACTAAGAAACATTTAGCATACTGGATTGGTCTCACACAAGGATATACAATATAGAAGTTGAAAAGAGTAATGTAGGTAGAAAATCTCTGTCGTCTCCTGGGCTGAGGGGCAGATGATGTGGCGAGGGGGTCAAGAGGGGCAGATGATGTGGCGATGTCAGCAATGACATCCGCTGGTAATCTGTCAGGTTCTTCAGCTGTAGTGCAGAGGGAGAGGTGGTACCAGGTGTCCCCTCCACCAGCCAGTCGAAGGGCGTGGGACGTCCGTTCCACGACCTTGAAGGGACCAGTCCACCTGAGCTCCGTCCACTTGCGTTTGATGACCTTGATCTTGACCCTCTCAGCGGGCGGAAGGGAATCTGTACAGAAGAACTGGCACACAAATTCTGCAATTTTTTGCGTAAAATGCCATTTTGGTTTTACGCTGAGTCCTCCTTCCATGGGGGGCTGCTGGTCCTGTGAATGGCTGACCTGTATGCAACTCATAGGGTGAAAAACTCAAAGGGCGGTAAAACAGTTTTATTCACGGACCTTCGAATGATCATTAACGCTAATTGCAACATGTCAATCCAATTAAAGTTGGTCTGTGCACAGATTTTAGCCAATTAGTTTTTTATGTTCTGGTCCATCCTTTCAACCTTGCCTTGGGACTCAGGATGGTACCCCAAACCTGTGTTCTAGTCCGAAAGCCTTTTCGACCAAGGCTAAGTGAGTATTTTTTTAATGGTTGCCGTTGTCTGACCTAATCTTTTTGGGGAAACCATGTCGGGGTACTAGGTCATTCACAAGTCATTTAATTACTGATATTGCATCCTCTTTTGAGGTTGTTGTTGCTTCCGGCCAACCACTGTGATTGTCAACACAAGTCAGTACGTACCTTTTCCCTTGTACCGTATTGATCATATCAGTGAAGTCAAAGACTATACATGGTTCACCCTCACCTCCTCCATTTTCTAAATTTGATCTATTAAACTACTATCGATGTGTAAAATCGTTATTTTCAAATTAAAATTAGTTATAACTTCTTACCCACGGGAAAAACGTTAAAACTATGGAATGTGTCAGAGTCGGATGATTGTCGATTTTGTTCCAAGGAGTCTGTATCCACCCTCACTCACCCCCTTCTGTTTCTGAAAAAAGGACTGTGTTAGTCATACTATCACTTTCAGAAACATCTCAGAAAAAGGTCAGCTAATAGTCAAGTAGCGGAGGACAGGTCATGTTTGAGGTCAATGATTGTCTCTTTAGCCTCTATAGTCCACTGGGGGGTGGTGTTAGGGTAGGGGACCCCTTAGCACTATCACAATTAACTCAAACTCAACTAAACCCTAACTTTTATGTAACTTATTCAATATGGTGAAAGTAACAAATATGCTTATATTTATATTGTCACCAATACTAGAAAAATACTACCCTTGTGGCGAATGCTTTAGCAATAGTATTTAGAAATTTTACCACACCTAGTAGCCCCAATAATTCATTAAGTCAAGCTCATGTTGTAGAAAGTTGAATGATGCGGACACGTTTGTTACTGAATACTTTCTATCAGACTTCTGCCATGGCAACTTTGTGTATGTAATGAGCAACTATAATTATTTGATATGCTTAAATGTGTAATGTGTCGTTTTAGCTCAGCTGTTGTGTAGCTGCTAGCTCCTCGTAGCCTACAGGTGTCTAAAGTGCAGCCCATAGTTATGTGTTTAACATAACCATGGGCTAAACCTAAACAATTGAAAATGTGGTATTTGGGTGTCGGTGTAATGTTTGGCAGCTACGCCGTGTCTTATCATTGGACCTAAGTTCTTTGGTTTTGTAGGCGAGACAGAGAGCAAGGGAACAATGTGGGACACTATTGTGTCCATTTTATACCATGCTAGCTGTTGCAAAGATAGGTCAACATGAGCAGCCACACCTTGAGTTCCAACATATATAAATAATCATAACATATGGCGAGTCGGGTGGCAGAACACACGGAAGCATCTCAGTCAGTCAGGGTTTTCACCGTTAGAGCCATTCCTGTTGTTTCAGGCTGTGGTATGCTTGGTAGTGGTGTCGCAGCTGGGTGGTTCAGCCGTCAGGTAACACCAGGAATGTTCCTTCTTTGCGATTTGAATGTCAGGGTACAGTCTGTAAAGGAGGTCCAGCAATCTGAACCGGAAGTGGTTTGGTGACAGTTAACCTTCTTGTGACCCCAGCGAAGCCTTCGACCTTTAAAGAGGAAGCACACAGTTTTTTTGGTACCTCTGCATTCAGAATCGAATGGGTGGCTGATAAAATTGTCCGTTGACACTCATGTCCAGCAGGGGTCCTGTCTGTACTTCCTGCTGCGGCTCCTGATGTGGGCGTCCTCTTACACGCCTTCGTGTTCGTTTGTCGGCACGACGGAACCTTTCCTGTTCGGAAATGTTCGGACAGTCACTACTCCAGTGACCAGGCTGGTCACAGCCGAAACAGTGTCTACCCCAGACTGGCTTTGAAGCATCGTGTTGTCCACCACCCGAGTCCAACCGCATGTCTGTTGAGGATTCTTTCCTCCACCTGTTGGAACTCAAAAGCAAGGTCACCCACTGCTGAATATACCCTAGCTGATCTTTGACCTTTTGGTTCTTTTAACCTTTTATCTTCAGCGATCTGTAATTTAAGTAGTCGTTTCCTTGTTGCTCTGTCATTAGCCCTATTTTGCATGGGATGAATAAAATGTCCTGCCATATATTGTTTTTGGCACCGTGTATATCAGGGTTAACTTTGTCCAAAGTGTTTGGCCAAAGGTTCCCTCCCGGAGGTACAGGTGGGAAACAAGGTCAACAATGGCTTGCATGTATGCATCGGCAAGAGACTTATATTAAAGTAGGCCCCTATAATTGTCATGTGTCAAAAATGTCTGGTGTGCACCGCCCTCTGCTGGAGGAAAATGGTCAGACTTGCAAAATAAGCGGTTAATACTTTCTCTTTTAACGTTGATGTTCCAGGTAATTTAATGTTCAGTGAATGTATAGGATAGGCCGATGTCGTTGTGGCTTGTACAGCCCTTTGAGACACTTGTGATTTAGGGCTATATAGATAAACATTGATTGATTGATTGATTGATTGATGGTTGATGGTTGATGGTTGATTATATGACCAAAATGAACTTATTTCATTTATTCATTCATTTTCTATCGCACTCATAGTTTTATTCCATTTTGCATCTAATTATTCCTATTGATTTCTTCCCATTTCACTCAAACAACTAAACAAACAAATAAACAAACTTGCAGCTAACCACAATCAACAGCATACCATTTACGAATACCTTCATTTGTCACTTTCTCATCTTTCTTTCACTTTCGTTTTCCTTTACAAACAACCTCCTGTTCCCTAACTCTTCCTTACATTTCACACAATGTTTCTATTTTCTGTTGTCCTAGAAACCATTCATGTAACGTAAGGTTATAAACATCCTTTTCCCATATTGTTAATGTCATTTGTCAAAAATGTCTGCCGTAGGAAAATGGACAGACGTGTAGAAGGGGTTAATTTTCGGAGGCAAGATCAATCTTAGAGGGGGCGTGTTAATACCTCCTTCTCTTGTCACTGGAGTAGGGGGCGGTGTCAGTCAAAGTCTGGGCGGGTCGTTTGAATTGTCTTGCGCATGCGCGGCAGACAAAAAACCAATCAGTTCATTCTGTCATTAATCATTGTTTCTTTTGCTGCATTTCGTTTTTCCACGTAATGCCCGTTTACTTTTATCATACGCCAAACTCTTAAATTCTCTCCCTGAGTGTTCCATTTTCACCAGCGCACACACACACACACACACACACACACACACGAGCGCGCGTAAGCACTCCCACTCACACACACTCACACTCAGCAGCACACTCTCTGCGTTTCACTTTACCATAAAACTTCCAGTTACTTTTTTTTATTTATTTTTTATTTTATTTTACCAGACGTTTGAGTTCACGACTTTTCGAGTATTGTAAACTCCCTCTTAACCCTTTCAAGGAACGTTCTCCTTTTTTTTTTTTTTTTCTTTTTTTTTCTTTTTTTTTTTTTTGAACAGTAGCCAATCATCACATTTTGCCCCGCCGCCATCACATTTCTGTTCGTCACACTCCAAGGCCATTGTGTCTATATTTTCTTAATTCTAGTGCCCTCAACGCAAAGGGATCTTCCAACCCGCTTCCTTAGTTTTAGTGTCTTATCACACTGGGATCTATCAACCCGCTTCCTTAGTTTTAGTGTCTTATCACACTGGGATCTATCAACCCGCTTCCTTAGTTTTAGTGTCTTATCACACTGGGATCTATCAACCCGCTTCTTTAGTTTTAGTGTCTTATCACACTGGGATCTATCAACCCGCTTCCTTAGTTTTAGTGTCTTATCACACTGGGATCTATCACCCCGTTGCTCTTTTAGGCGGCGACCAACTACCCAGGGTGAGCCACACCCAACTATTAGTTCACTCGTCAATGAAACTGCCCGTCACGGTAATCGAGACACAATGCCGTGAGTTGACCACTTATTTACAATTTTAATGCAATGGCAGGCTCGGCAAAAATGCAATCAATCTATCGAAATCACAGCTCTGCGTCTGGGGTACAATATAGTGTTTGACTTACAGACTTCAGGACAGACTCCTAACGCAGATTTTATCTAAAAAGAAAGGTTCTGCTTACCTTGAATTGGCCAATTGAGTCTGTCCAGAAGATTGCAAGAAGTCATCGATCAACAGCGTGCCATCTCGGACGAAGCCCCCAAATTGTTGCGTCGACAGCTCTTCCTCCCAAGGAAGTCAAAGTCTGCTGTCCACTCCCAAGTTCTTTTAATGGCAAATAAGCTGATGTTAAATTGACCACCAAAAGCAGTAGTTGGTATTTCGTTGTTTATTGTCAAAGCTTTGGCAATAATGAGACCAATCCAGCACCCAAGCGTTCCCTAGCCCGGTCCAGATCGGTCTAGCTCGGTCCCCCCCAAGCTCAGCACTCCCCTGTGCTCGTTATCTTAGGAATGTTGTGGCAGTCTCAACAGCGCTCTGCCTGTCTACTCAAGGACACTCGAATCCAAGCACTTTGTACCACACGAGACATTAGCTGATGTAAATATGACTATAGGAGTTTTTAGAAAGAAGTAACACTTAAATATGGATATATGGAAAATATCTCGTTCCATCACAAACCTGGCTTCACCTAAGGAAGGCACACGTGACATACACAAAGCTGGCTTCACCTAAGGAAGGCACACGTGACATACACAAACCTGGCTTCACCTAAGGAAGGCACACGTGACATACACAAACCTGGTTTCACCTAAGGAAGGCACACGTGACATACACAAAGCTGGTTTCACCTAAGGAAGGCACACGTGACATACACAAAGCTGGTTTCACCTAAGGAAGGCACACGTGACATACACAAACCTGGTTTCACCTAAGGAAGGCACACGTGACATACACAAAGCTGGTTTCACCTAAGGAAGGCACACGTGACATACACAAACCTGGTTTCACCTAAGGAAGGCACACGTGACATACACAAACCTGGTTTCACCTAAGGAAGGCACACGTGACATACACAAACCTGGTTTCACCTAAGGAAGGCACACGTGACATACACAAAGCTGGCTTCACCTAAGGAAGGCACACGTGACATACACAAACCTGGTTTCACCTAAGGAAGGCACACGTGACATACACAAACCTGGTTTCACCTAAGGAAGGCACACGTGACATACACAAAGCTGGCTTCACCTAAGGAAGGCACACGTGACATACACAAACCTGGTTTCACCTAAGGAAGGCACACGTGACATACCCAAACCTGGCTTCACCTAAGGAAGGCACACGTGACATACACAAACCTGGCTTCACCTAAGGAAGGCACACGTGACATACACAAAGCTGGTTTCACCTAAGGAAGGCACACGTGACATACACAAAGCTGGTTTCACCTAAGGAAGGCACACGTGACATACACAAAGCTGGCTTCACCTAAGGAAGGCACACGTGACATACACAAAGCTGGCTTCACCTAAGGAAGGCACACGTGACATACACAAAGCTGGCTTCACCTAAGGAAGGCACACGTGACATACACAAAGCTGGTTTCACCTAAGGAAGGCACACGTGACATACACAAACCTGGTTTCACCTAAGGAAGGCACACGTGACATACACAAACCTGGTTTCACCTAAGGAAGGCACACGTGACATACACAAACCTGGTTTCACCTAAGGAAGGCACACGTGACATACACAAACCTGGTTTCACCTAAGGAAGGCACACGTGACATACACAAACCTGGTTTCACCTAAGGAAGGCACACGTGACATACACAAAGCTGGCTTCACCTAAGGAAGGCACACGTGACATACACAAACCTGGTTTCACCTAAGGAAGGCACACGTGACATACACAAACCTGGTTTCACCTAAGGAAGGCACACGTGACATACACAAAGCTGGCTTCACCTAAGGAAGGCACACGTGACATACACAAACCTGGTTTCACCTAAGGAAGGCACACGTGACATACCCAAACCTGGCTTCACCTAAGGAAGGCACACGTGACATACACAAACCTGGCTTCACCTAAGGAAGGCACACGTGACATACACAAAGCTGGTTTCACCTAAGGAAGGCACACGTGACATACACAAAGCTGGTTTCACCTAAGGAAGGCACACGTGACATACACAAAGCTGGCTTCACCTAAGGAAGGCACACGTGACATACACAAAGCTGGTTTCACCTAAGGAAGGCACACGTGACATACACAAACCTGGCTTCACCTAAGGAAGGCACACGTGACATACACAAACCTGGCTTCACCTAAGGAAGGCACACGTGACATACACAAAGCTGGTTTCACCTAAGGAAGGCACACGTGACATACACAAAGCTGGTTTCACCTAAGGAAGGCACACGTGACATACACAAAGCTGGCTTCACCTAAGGAAGGCACACGTGACATACACAAAGCTGGTTTCACCTAAGGAAGGCACACGTGACATACACAAACCTGGCTTCACCTAAGGAAGGCACACGTGACATACACAAAGCTGGTTTCACCTAAGGAAGGCACACGTGACATACACAAAGCTGGTTTCACCTAAGGAAGGCACACGTGACATACACAAAGCTGGCTTCACCTAAGGAAGGCACACGTGACATACACAAAGCTGGTTTCACCTAAGGAAGGCACACGTGACATACACAAAGCTGGCTTCACCTAAGGAAGGCACACGTGACATACACAAAGCTGGTTTCACCTAAGGAAGGCACACGTGACATACACAAAGCTGGTTTCACCTAAGGAAGGCACACGTGACATACACAAAGCTGGTTTCACCTAAGGAAGGCACACGTGACATACACAAAGCTGGTTTCACCTAAGGAAGGCACACGTGACACACACAAAGCCTAACCAGGCAGATTTGAATTGTTGTTTTGGGCAGTAGACGTGATCTTTGATCCAAGACACAACTTACATTTAACTAAAATGTTCTTTTCTTTGTGCTCGACAAAAGAAAAGAAGTGACAATATCTCATACTTGCCAACCCTCCCGAATTTCAGTGCCTCTCCCCGGGACAACCATTCTCCCAAATTACTCCCGATTTCCAGCCGGACTTAAGGCACGCCCCCTCCAGGTCCGTGCGGACCTGAGTGAGGACAGCCTGTCGTCACGTCCACTTGGCCAACCAAAAGGTAACCACAGAACACTATAGTGTTCTGTGGTTACTTTTTGCTTGGCCAACGGTTTACGTTGTATTGCGCACCCCCCTCCCCTCCCCTTCCCACACCCAGACACACCCAGACACACCCAGACACACCCAGACACACACAGACACACCCAGACACACACAGACACACCCAGACACACACAGACACACACAGACACACCCAGACACACCCAGACACACTCAGACACACACAGACACACACAGACACACCCAGACACACACAGACACACCCAGACACACACAGACACACACAGACACACCCAGACACACCCAGACACACACACCCAGACACACACAGACACACCCAGACACACACACCCAGACACACCCAGACACACACAGACACACCCAGACACACACAGACACACCCAGACACACACACCCAGACACACCCAGACACACCCAGACACACACAGAGCGCGCCATCTGGACTAACTGCAACCGGGAGAGAGCTTTTTGGCTAATGCCAGCATGAAGTGCATTGCAGTAGTCCAGGCCACTTGAAATAAAAGCATGCACCACTTGTTCAAAAAGGTTAAAGGATAAAAACGGTTTTACCTTTGCTAAAAGATGAAGATGATAAAAACAGGATTTTAAAACGCCCCTGACTTGTTTGTCAAGTTTAAAATGGCTGTCTATAGTGACGCCAAGGCTGGTGACTTTGGGACACACATCATTTTGCAATGGTCCCAAGTCAGTGAGGGCCGGACCAAAAACTTGATTGATTGATTGAGACTTTTATTAGTAGGTTGCACAGTGAAGTACATATTCCGTACAATTGACCACTAAATGGTAACACCACAATAAGTTTTTCAACTTGTTTAAGTCGGGGTCCACTTAAATTGATTCATGATACAGATATATACTATCATATATACTATCATCATAATACAGTCATCACACAAGATAATCACATTGAATTATTTACATTATTTACAATCAGGGGTGTGGAGGGGGGGGGGATTAGATTTGGTTGTTATCATCAGTCATCAACAATTGAGAACAGAAAAATGGACATTGGAACAGTGTAGGTCTGACTTGGTAGGATATGTACAGCAAGTAGTGGACATAGAGAGAGAGAGAGCGAGAGAGAGAGAGAGCGAGAGAGAGAGAGAGAGAGAGAGAGAGAGAGAGAGAGAGAGAGAGAGAGAGAGAGAGAGAGAGAGAGAGAGAGAGAGAGAGAGAGAGAGAGAGAGAGACTGAGATCAGAAGTCATAAGAAAAAGTATCTGCATTTGATTGTTTACATTTGATTATTAACAATCCGGGGAGGGTGTTAGTTTAGGGTAGAAGTTGCCTGGAGGTGAACTTTTATTGCGATTTTGAAGGAGGATAGAGATGCCCTTTCTTTTACACCTGTTGGGAGTTCATTCCACATTGATGTGGCATAGAAAGAGAATGAGTTAAGACCTTTGTTGGATCGGAATCTTGGTTTAACGTGGTTAGTGGAGCTCCCCCTGGTGTTGTGGTTATGGCGGTCATTTACGTTAAGGGAGTAGTTTGACATGTACTTCGGTATCAGGGAGGTGTAGCGGATTTTATAGACTAGGCTCAGTGCAAGTTGTTTAACTCTGTCCTCCACCCTGAGCCAGCCCACTTTGGAGAAGTGGGTAGGAGTGAGGTGGGACCTGGGGTGGAGGTCTACAAGTAATCTGACTAGCTTGTTCTGGGATGTTTGGAGTTTAGATTTGAGGGTTTTGGAGGTGCTAGGGTACCAGGAGGTGCATGCGTAATGGAAAAAGGGTTGAATGAGAGTTCCCGCCAGAATCTTCATGGTGCTTTTGTTGACCAGAGAGGAGATTCTATAGAGAAATCTCGTTCGTTGGTTGACGTTTTTGATGACCTTGGTTGCCATTTTATCACAGGAAAGATTAGCCTCTAGAATGGAACCTAGGTAGGTGACCTCATCTTTCCTGGTGATAACAATGTCACCCACTTTTATAGTGAAGTCATTGACTTTCTTAAGGTTGATGTGGGACCCAAACAGGATGGATTCAGTTTTACCCAAGTGGATGGATAGCTTGTTGTCAGCGAGCCAGGTGCAAGTTCTACAGAGCTCAGCACTGAGGATTTTCTCCACCTGTGACTTGTCCTTGTCTGATACCAGCAGGGCAGAGTCATCCGCAAACAAGAACAATTCACAGTCGCATGCCGATGACATGTGGTTTATGTATATTAGGAAAAGTAAAGGCCCTAATATACTGCCTTGGGGGACTCCACAGCTCACCGAGAGGGGGGGGGACACGGTGCCGTTCACCTCTACCACCTGTTCCCTCCCCTCCAAGTAAGATTGCATCCAGCTTGATGAGGTTTTGTTGAATCCGATTGCTCTGAGCTTATCCAACAGTATAGCGTGGTTAACGGTGTCAAAGGCCTTGTGAAGGTCCAGCATGACCATGCCGCAGTATTTGCCCGCGTCCACCTCATGTTTGATGTGGTCGCTCACATAGAGAAGGCGTGTGTCAGTGGAGTGGTTAGTTCTGAAGTCAGATAGAGAAGGCATGTGTCAGTGGAGTGGTTAGTTCTGAAGTCAGATAGAGAAGGCATGTGTCAGTGGAGTGGTTAGTTCTGAAGTCAGATAGAGAAGGCATGTGTCAGTGGAGTGGTTAGTTCTGAAGTCAGATAGAGAAGGCCTGTGTCAGTGGAGTGGTTAGTTCTGAAGCCGGATTGGAATTTGTACATGAGTTTATTAGTGGCAAGGTAACTATCGACCTGTTCATAAACTATTTTCTCCATTACTTTGGAAATGGAACTGAGAATAGAAACAGGTCGGTAGTTGCCAGGTTCCAATTTGCTTCCTTTTTTAAAGAGGGGAGTTACTCTTGCTATCTTAAAATCTTTTGGTACTTGGCCTTATGTAATTGATAGGTTTATTATGTGCGTGATGATCGGGGCAATGATGGAGGCAGAGTCCCTAGGAATCTGGAGGGAATATTATCAAGGCCGGTGGCCTTGTTTGGGTGGAGCGCGCTCAATTTTTTGAGCACCTCATCAGCTGTGACCATTTCTAATTTGAAATCATTATTTGATACTCCTAGCTTTCTGTAGAAGGCTTTAATGTGTTCTACACCAAAGCGACCAGAGTGGTGGGACAGCTTGTTGACAAGAGTTGTGGCTATGCTGGTGAAAAAGGCGTTAAGTCTGCTTGCTACCTCCATTTTGTCTGTAATGAGGGAGTCACCCTCCTTGATGCTGATGTTGGTGAGTCTGGTTTTAAGTTTTTGGCAGCAACCGGGAAGCTGGTTTTTCCAGAGCTCACGTGACTGACATTTCCGTTTTTCCCTCATTCAATATTAAAACATTCTGGGCTAACCAAGCCTTGACGTGGCATAGACAGTTGAGAAGGGGTGTCAGGGGGCCGTGGCCTTTTGAAATTGGCATATAAATTTGGCAGTCATCTGCATAAAAGTGTAATATATATAAATATAATGCCAAATGAAATTTAAAAAGAACATGAAAACCTCCCACATTTTAAAATACATTATAAAAACGATTAGCATCAAAGACAAAAATAATATCATGAGTGTAATATTTATTTATTTTTTATTTTTTATTTCCTTACGCTACTGTTGTTTCAATACATTGTTAAATATTTGAATATGTTTACGAAAATGAATTGTATGTCTTTGTTTTGAAAATTTGAAATGGACAAGTTGACTTTTATTTTCATAATAAGTAAATAGTATATAATAAAATAGTTTTACCGGGGGTGGAAAGCTGGTTGTACTTATTTCTCTCGCGAGATCTGGAAAAGAACTGGTTACTTGTTTCTCTCGCGAGATCTGACAAGACTGCGCGCGAACCAAACACGGCGAGGATAAAGCAAGATGGCGTCTGACCGTGAAGACGTTATTGCAGTCGTCACAGTTCAGTGTTCTTAATCTGTGCGTCCATATACACATATATGTCCTTTATTACACTCCATTAAATAGAGTAATAATGACTGTTTGTATATTAGTCTGAGTGCACTTTGATGCTTCTCCAGCTAGCTTAGCTCTCTAGTTAGCTTAGCTTGTTAGCTGCTAACAAAGAGAGGCGGAAGTGGTGAAAACACATCGCTAAGCAGAGATCAAGTGTGACTGTAAAGTGTTGTGATTGTGTGAAAATGTGCGAAAGAACCATAGCAGAGTACGAGGAGGAACTTTGTCCAACAAAAGAGGAGAAGGAGCGACAACATCAAGTTGTGTTACACACAACAGGTTTGTTTACTTCTTACTCTCACATCTTTACTAACTTTATATTTATTATTAACACTTCTTCAATAGATTGTCTATAGGAAGATGAATTGGATGATGCACTGATTGTTTTATGTTGTTCATGAAAACGAGACACTTTCAGACACACACTATTTATGAGAGGTTGATGTTCCTCTCAGTTTGTAACAATGTGTATCAACATGTTTACACAAAACTAAGACAAAGTCAGAGTCAGTTACCATGGTAACTGACGCTGTAAACCTAGCCTGCTAGCTGGCAGGTTTGACAAGTTATTTATGTGTGTAAAAGCTATAATGACCTGTTATTTCCTTCATATTGGTGCAGCCATTAACCTACTACAACACCTACTCAGTGGCCTAGTGGTTAGAGTGTCCGCCCTGAGATGGGTAGGTTGTGAGTTCAAACCCCGACCCAGTCATACCAAAGACTATAAAATGGGACCCATTACCTCACCTCTTGGTACTCAGCATTACGGGTTGGAATTGGGGGTTACATCACCATAAAAATTATTCCCAGGCGCGGCCACCGCTGCTGCTCACTGGTCCCCTCACCTCCCAGGGGGTGATCAAGGGTGATGGGTCAAATGCAGAGAATAATCTGGCCACACCTAGTGTGTGTGTGACGATCATTGGTACTTTAACTTTTTAATGTGGCAGTGATTGTGGAAAAAACAAAGCCTGATGTAAAGATGACATCTTGATCTCATACCATCTCAAACCAATTGGCCGTTCATTATGAAGTGAAATGTCTCAAAGTCGCTTAAATTCGTTTTTAACCAAGCAACACTATGTTTTATCCAGTTACTCGATTAATCAAAAACATTCCCAGTAGAACACTTGATTAATAAAATGTTCAATAGCCACAGCCCTATATTTCATGTACGATTTAATATTTAGCATGTAGGAGTTAAAATGTGTTTTGTTTGTGTCCTGTAGACATCCATCAGCTGATTGGACACCAAGAAGAATGTCTCCCTCATCTGCAGGGGGACAGTTTCACTTTAGAGGATCCACAGCCCTCACATTTTAAAGGGGACGAGGAGGATCCACAGCCCCATTTTTTTAAAGAGGAAGATGAGGGAGAGTGTCCTGTAGGGCAGGAGGAGGATGATGTCATGACTGTTGTCTCTGTGAGGATTGAAGAGCATGAAGACAAAGCACGTGAGTCCTCACAGCTTCATCACAGTCCAAGTAAGCACAACATCCACATATCATCTAATACAATGTTTGTGACACATGTTCATCCGGGGGCCACATTTATGACTAAAGATGGAGATATACTTGCTTTTTAACACCACCATTTAAAAATGAATGCTCATCAATCATCAACAATGTAATTGCTGGGGTGTAACCATGTGACCTAGAGGCCGTCCTCCTTACCTCACGTGGTCAAATGAAGGCAAACATTCAATATGGCTACTGTTTATTTACCTTTAGCAGCACATATGTCAGCATATTTCAAATGTTTAGTGGTGAAGATTAGGGATGTGTACCAAGTACCATTTTTTTTAGTACTGGTTAGTAATTATGTCGTCCATGAGGACCGTGAAGATTCTGGACTAATGACACAACTATTTGTATTTTTAATTCCAGCTGACTGACGTAACTATGACACGTTGTCACATTGAGTTCAGCTGCCGCTGCTACACATTAAAATAAGCTTTGAATAATGACAACACACACAAAAGTGTGATGTGTGTGTTATTGACAAGAAGATGACATAACTGCATTTCACCTTGCACTGCACAAATAGTTGACTTCTTTAAGACTTGAAATAAACAGCTGTTGATAAAAGACTTCCCTGCTCTGAGATGTTACAGAACATCATGTTCAACCTCTTGTGCTAATAGGAATGCTATTTAAAATGCCTTTTTTACACTTTTTTATTTCAACAAATGATATGTAGTACCGATAAGAGTACCGATGAATACTGGTATCGATAACGAGTATCGATTAGGGTATCATATCGATAAATTCTTAACGATTTATATCCCTAAAGAAGATACAAGCCAGATATCTTAAAAAAATATATTCAACGTTTATTTGGATTTAGTTACTTCTCTGCTGTCCAGCGATGTCTCAATCAATCTAGTTTATTAGTACTAATTAGCAAAGTTTTCTTGTCTTTCTAAAGTCTTTCTTTTGACAGCCCCCTCGTGGTAAAGTTGTCCGAGTGCAAAGTATTTGTGACTCATAACATTTTCGGTGAATCAATATTTAAGAAATTGTACCGGAAAGTTCATTACTTTGAAGACGGACAATAAAAACGCAATCAGAATCAGAATTACTTTAATAATCCCAGAGGGGAAATTAAGATTTTCAGCACAATCCCATTCAAGAGCAGACAAACATTACAGGGAGACAGAACAGGATCGCTGACGGGTCTGCCAACTTCCGGCACCCCTTACAAAAAAGGTGAGAAACAGGTACACGTAAATGCTGGGGAGAAGAAAAAAATCAGTCTAAGCCTGGGCCCCTGGAGAGGGGGTCCAGACTGAGGCCAAAGAGAAAAACAAACTCATAGCCATAGAACACAGAAACATGTGAGTAAGAGGGAAACATCAAAGAACACAAAGGACATTGAAAGAACAGTCACTTCTACACACAGCCACAAAAGTCAAACAACAACAAAAACATATACACTGTGGTGACCTCTGTGGTGTTCCACGCCATCGTCTGCTGGGGTGGGGGGAACATGGCCAGAGACAGGAGCAGACCCAACAAAGCAACCAAGAGAGCCGACTCCACCCTTGGCCGCCCACTAACTTTTGGCCAGTGTCCGGTCTGCACGGATGAGCGAGGATACGTCCAAGGAGACAGAGGTGTCCGATACCTGCTCATTCAGCCAAGACACTGTGAAGCTTGTCTGTCCCGGCTCTCAGCGCCAGCTCCGCAGTCCTGTCTCTTCATCCACATCTCCTCCAGTCTCTCCAAACTCTGCAGTCCTGTCCCTTCATCCACATCTCCTCCAGTCTCTCCAAACTCTGCAGTCCTGTCTCTTCATCCACATCTCCTCCAGTCTCTCCAAACTCCGCAGTCCTGTCTCTTCATCCACATCTCCTCCAGTCTCTCCAAACTCTGCAGTCATGTCTCTTCATCCACATCTCCTCCAGTCTCTCCAAACTCTGCAGTCATGTCTCTTCATCCACATCTCCTCCAATCTCTCCAAACTCTGCAGTCCAGTCTCTTCCTCCACATCTCCTCCAATCTCTCCAAACTCTGCAGTCCTGTCTCTTCATCCACATCTCCTCCAGTCTCTCCAAACTCTGCAGTCCTGTCTGTTCATCCACATCTCCTCCAGTCTCTCCAAACTCTGCAGTCCTGTCTGTTCATCCACATCTCCTCCAGTCTCTCCAAACTCTGCAGTCCTGTCTCTTCATCCACATCTCCTCCAGTCTCTCCAAACTCTGCAGTCCAGTCTCTTCCTCCACATCTCCTCCAATCTCTCCAAACTCTGCAGTCCTGTCTCTTCATCCACATCTCCTCCAGTCTCTCCAAACTCTGCAGTCCAGTCTCTTCCTCCACATCTCCTCCAATCTCTCCAAACTCTGCAGTCCTGTCTCTTCATCCACATCTCCTCCAGTCTCTCCAAACTCTGCAGTCCTGTCTGTTCATCCACATCTCCTCCAGTCTCTCCAAACTCTGCAGTCCTGTCTCTTCATCCACATCTCCTCCAGTCTCTCCAAACTCTGCAGTCCTGTCTGTTCATCCACATCTCCTCCAATCTCTCCAAACTCTGCAGTCCTGTCTCTTCATCCACATCTCCTCCAGTCTCTCCAAACTCTGCAGTCCTGTCTGTTCATCCACATCTCCTCCAGTCTCTCCAAACTCTGCAGTCCTGTCTGTTCATCCACATCTCCTCCAGTCTCTCCAAACTCTGCAGTCCTGTCTGTTCATCCACATCTCCTCCAGTCTCTCCAAACTCTGCAGTCCTGTCTCTTCATCCACATCTCCTCCAGTCTCTCCAAACTCTGCAGTCCTGTCTCTTCATCCACATCTCCTCCAGTCTCTCCAAACTCTGCAGTCCTGTCTGTTCATCCACATCTCCTCCAGTCTCTCCAAACTCTGCAGTCCTGTCTGTTCATCCACATCTCCTCCAGTCTCTCCAAACTCTGCAGTCCTGTCTCTTCATCTGCATCTCCTCCAGTCTCTCCAAACGGACTCTGGTGTGGCAGAGACCCAGCAGCTGGTCTCCATGGCCAAAAGGCTCCCGGGAGGCAGATCCAGAAGTTCACCAAAAAAGCACCGCAGAAGTCACCAAAGTGCCTCTCCTTGTCACACAGTCCCAAAGGGTCCCCAACCAAAAGGCAAAACAACCCTGCATGAAAAGAAGAAGGAAACATCCGGAACACAAAAGGATGACACAAGAGCACAGAGCTCCTGCCACCAGCAGCCACTACAGCGGCGCCATCTTGGGGACGGAAACTTGACCCGGTTATCTTCTCCAAGTCACGACACTGACATAAAAAGTGTTATACTGGTTATTAATGTGATTATCACACAGCAGTCATTTCCATTAGACAATATTCAAATATAGGTGGTAGTGTTGTAACCATACCAATATTTTGGTACCGCTACTAAAATTATTTTGGTACTTTTCTAAATAAAAGGGGTCCACAAAAAATTGCATTATTGGCTTTATTTTAACAAAAAAAGTTAGGGTACATGAAACATATGTTTATTATTGCAGTTAAGTCCTTAAATAAAATAGTGAACATACTAGACAACTTGTCTTTTAGTAGTAAGTAAACAAACAAAGTCTCCTAATTAGTCTGCTGACGTATGCAGTAACATATTGTGTCATTTATACACCTATTATTTTCTACACATTATGAGGGACAAGTGGTAGAAAATTAATTATTAATCTACTTGTTTATTTACTGTTAATATCTGCTTACTTTCTCTTTTAACATGTTCTATCTACACTTCTGTTCAAATGTAATAATCACTTATTCTTCTCTTCTTTGATACTTGACATTAGTTTTGGATGATACCACAAATTTGGGTATCAATCCGATACCAAGTAGTTACAGGATCATACATTGGTCATATTCAATGTCCTCATGTGTCCAGGGACATATTTCCTGACTTTATAAACATAATATACATTTTAAAAAAACAAAAGAAGATGTTGTGATGCCAAAAAATATCGACATAATCATAGTAGTATCGACTAGATATGTGGCGTTTGTTTACATTTTGATGCCGGTGAGCTACGGTGTGTAGTGAAGCATGTTCAGCTATTGTTCGTCCTGCAGTGATAATAATACTTGTAAGAAACGTACATTATTTGTCACCATGGAGGCGAGGATTAGTGATTTAGAAGTAGCTAAAACACTGTGGATGGACATTAGCCGCTAGCCATGTCCTAAAGCACCTCTTCCTCAGGGTGTTTCAGTGTTATAACTTCACCTTTATTGTTACTTTTTAAACCAAAATACGTCCGTTCTCCCTTTTCTGTCTACACACTGTGTCTGCTTGTAAGTACTCTGTGATTGTGTGCTGCCGAACATGCTTGTCTGCTCGTAAACCAGCAATGTCACCACGTGACTTCGACGTAGGAGAGAGTCACGTGTATAGTCAGAGACGGTATAGTACCGAACAGGATTCATTAGTAGCGTGGTACTTATAATTAAACTAAGAAAATAATGTTGTTTTTCATCAGATATGTTGTAGTATTGTATATGTGGATGGGGGCGCTGCTTTGGAAATAATGTGTACCCCTTTCAGAGATCACCTTTAGTTCCACTTCAAACATTCACATGTTGCACAACGAGATGAGTGCTGTAGCACAAGCGTGGGATAACGTGAACACTTGTGGAACTTTCTAACCAACACAGTGGAAAGTATTTTGAGAAAAATGAAATGACGCAGATATTGCTTTCTCCTTTTCCTGTTAACTCGAGAGAGAGAGAGAGAAAACGGGATCTCGTTGGAAGTGCCATGTATGTGCAGACGTCGTTTAGGTATAATAAAATGGTGGCTGCCAATGTAGTTTACAACGTCACTACGTCAGGAGTTGTCAAACTTTTTTCATCAAGTACCACCTCAGCAAATACTTGGATCTCCAAGTACCACCATCATGAACAGCATTAGGGACGGCGTGGCGAAGTTGGTAGAGTGGCTGTGCCAGCAATCGGAGGGTTGCTGGTTACTGGGGTTCAATTCCCACCTTCTACCTTTCTAGTCACGTCCGTTGTGTCCTTGGGCAAGACACTTCACCCTTGCTCCTGATGGCTGCTGGTGTGCGCCTTGCATGGCAGCTCCCGCCATCAGTGTGTGAATGTGTGTGTGAATGTGTGTGTGAATGTGTGTGTGAATGTGTGTGTGAATGTGTGTGTGAATGGGTGAATGTGGAAATAGTGTCAAAGCGCTTTGAGTACCTTGAAGGTAGAAAAGCGCTATACAAGTATAACCCATTTATCATTTATTTATCATTAAAATACAGTAGCATAGTAGGCCTTAATTATTCATTAAAAACAAGGGTCTCAAACTTAATTGACCTGGGGGCCACTGGATGCAGAAACTGGGTGAGGCTGGGCCGCAAGAAAAGATTTCTTAAAAAAATCTAACATGTACTTTTTAATGAATTCACCTTCTTTGAATGGCTATCTCGCCCTAGCAACATACTTGCCATCCCTCCCCATTTGTCCAGCAGACTCCTGAATTTCAGTGCCCCTCCCGACAACCTCCTGCATGGGGCAACCATTCTCCCGAATGTGTCCTGATTTTCACCCGGACAACAATATTAAGGGCGTGCCGTGATAGCACTGCCTTTAACGTCGCGCCCGCTTTTTCACCATACAAACAGCCAGTCACATGTTGTATGCGACTTCTGCAGACACACGTAAGTGACTGCAAGATATACTTGGTCAACAGCCATACAGGTCACACTGAGGGTGGCCGTATAAACAACTTTATCACTGTTACAAATATGCGCCAACCCACACCAAACAAGAATGACAAACACATTTCGGGAGAACATCCGCACCGTAAGACAACATAAACACAACAGAACAAATACCCAGAACACCTTGCAGCCCTAACTCTTCCGGGCTGCAATATACACCCCCTCTACCACCAAACCCTGCCCCCCCCCAACCCTGCCCACTTCAACCAACGCACGGAGGGGGGGAGGGGGTTGATGTGTGGGGGGGCGGGGTTTGGTGGTAGCGGGGGTGTATATTGCAGCCCGGAAGAGTTAGGGCTGCAGGGGCCGCTTGTTTGAGACCTCTGATTAAAAACAAGGAGGACACTTTATTTAACAAGTATATTTAATATTTTAGCCACTGTAGTATTACACACAGTTTGAACAGTAACATTGTGTTTGAAAATAGGAAAATAAAACACTGTACTTAAACAATAAAATAATATTTGGTGTACCACTAGTGGTACACTTACATCAGTTTTATGTGTATGTACATATATATGTGTGTTTATATGTGTGTGTATCAGGGATATAACGGTAAACAGTATAATGATAAACCACATTAAAATTCTGGACATTGGGTACTACCGTTTAATTTTTAATTATGGAAAACCCTCATTTAGTAATAATGCATTTTAGGCGACATTGCTCACTTCCTGGAAATGCAGGGGCGGCGCGCCTCTGAAGGTGGCGCATGTGCACTAGCGCTGTTTGTTAAAGTTAAAGTACCAGTGATTGTCACACAAACACACCAGGTGTGGCGAAATTATTCTCTGGTCAGAGCAGGGGTGGGCAATTAATTTTTACCGGGGGCCGCATGAGCAACCCGAGCACTGCTGGAGGGCCACATTGACAATATATCAATTACATTTTGCTCAATATTATTTTTGATAGACCGTAAGATAAAAAATAACAATAATAAAAATAATTTCATTTAACCTTCTTAACTTTAAACAAAAGCAGATTGCTTTTGATGGTTTTAAACTCTTAATCCTTAAATATTTATATTAGGCTATGTGAAATTGAATAAAAAAACAAAAACAATCATTGAATCACTGCAATTTATTTTTAACTTGTTCACACTTTAACACATTGTTGCCTTCCGTATAGGTAAGAACAGAACCGATCGAGAGGTACCCCTCTGACACCATAGTGGTATAGCTTATACAATAAGATCTCAAAGTCTATTGTGTTAAAGGCCTTGGACAGACGGATATCTTCCCGTTTAGATGAAGAATTAATCCTCACAAAGGGTTAAAAAAGGGTGGGTGCAAAAGAGCATATCTTTCTTGCCATCTCCAGGTCTAAGTTGGATGTCAAAGTTGACCCAGTTCTCCGGTTTATGTCCACAACCTTCACCATATAAGTGAGAGGCATGATTTATAATCTAGAATTAGCTTTCACCATCTTAGAGGCGAGGAAGCAGCTCAGTATGTCAATATAGCAACATAAGCTAGTTACTTCTGGATCAATGCGCCGCTAAAAGTAGGTTCTTAACGTTAGTGCTTATAATAACAATATCGCTAATACTTGGTTATTATTCAGGTCACAAAATGTAAATGGAGTATTGTTGGCAGTTTTCGGATGGTTATTTGGAGGACTTTGTGGGTCTAATAGAGGAGCTCCCATTGACTCCAATGTTTGCTGATTTTTGCTCACGTTTGTTTACTAAATGTAAAATGTAAAAAAGATGTGTCACATAAGGATTGTGAACGATAGGCGACATTTTAAAAAAGTGCAGTTTCCTTTGAATTTGTCAGCTAAGTAAACAGTCCTTCAAATTAAAGATGACAAACAATTGAGGTTGTTTATAGATATTATCCACAATGAAGTTACAGTAAAACTAAGCACACAAGGGAAAGTACATTCATATACACATGAAGTACACATATGTGTATGAATCATGTTAACCACCAAAATATCATCTCGTTCTACTAAAGCCAATATTGAGTATCCTTTGGTGAGCTGACCGTATCGTCACACCCTTAGTTAAAAGCACAGCATCCCCATGACATGACACTTCCACGTGATGTAGAACAGTAGTACTACATTTTAAACATACACACACATCTGTAGAATATAAAAAATAAATATATTTGGTGGGCCAAACAAAATGACTCAGCAAACCAATGTTTGACCTCAAATATATATCCTAATAACAATATATGTCACGATATATCATTTGGTATATGATTGATAATAGAAGAATTTCAAAACTGGTTACAAAAGCTCCTAATTTAGCAGCTGACATATGCAGTAACATATTGTGTCATTTCTAATTGTATTATTTTGTCGAAACAATTATTATTAATGTACTTGTTACTATCTGGTTACTTTCTTTGAGAAAATAATACTGGAAATGATGTAATATTTTACTGCATATTTCAACAACTAAATTAGGAGCCTGTGTAGCCTGTTTTAAAATGGTTCTATTAGTAATTCTATATGAAATAATATATCGCAAAATCAATTTTAAACCATATCGTCTATCCATAGTAAAAAGTCCTGTCGTCCTGGTTTGCTTTTCTTTTCCTGTGAATTCCTGAGATTTCAAGACAGTTCATACGATAACTTGTTGTTCCTAAGTGCATGTAAAAGTACTGAATGCATTGTGTGACTGAGCAGAGATGGTGTGTTTGTCTTGCAGACGTCTGGGAAGAACATCTTCACCCTGAGCAACAGCAGTGGAACTTCAGGATGCGGACGGAGGAGCCACAGCCCTCCCACATTAAGAAGGAAGAGGAATACCCACTGATCCCCCATTTTAAAAAGGAAGAGGAGGACCCACTGACACCCCATTTTAAAGAGGAAGAGGAGTACCCACTGAGCCCTCACATTAAAGAGGAAGAGGAGGAACACAGCATCAGTCAGCATGTTGAAGGAGTGGAGGAGGTTGATGTCACCAAGATGCCAGTGACTGGTGTCCCTGTGAAGAGTGATGTCACCAAGATGCCAGTGACTGGTGTCCCTGTGAAGAGTGATGTCACCAAGATGCCAGTGACTGGTGTCCCTGTGAAGAGTGATGTCACCAAGATGCCAGTGACTGGTGTCCCTGTGAAGAGTGATGTCACCAAGATGCCAGTGACTGGTGTCCCTGTGAAGAGTGATGTCACCAAGATGCCAGTGACTGGTGTCCCTGTGAAGAGTGATGTTACCAAGATGCCAGTGACTGGTGTCCCTGTGAAGAGTGATGTTACCAAGATGCCAGTGACTGGTGTCCCTGTGAAGAGTGAAGGTGATGAGGTCAAAGGTGAGAGTGAGGAGAAGAGAAGCAGCAGATCAACACACCACATGACAACAGAAGCTGATGGAGACCACTGTGGAGCAGACAAGATGTTAGCTCCACTATCAGATAGTGAGGACACAAGGTCACACTCTCCTGACACTGATGATGAACACTCTAAAGATGATGCAACATGTCACACTGACAACACACACTTCACATGTTCTCTCTGTCACACAACTTTTAAACACCATTGTCGTCTAAAAGTACACATGAGAAGACACACTGGAGAAAAACCTTTTTCCTGCTCAGAATGTGGTAAAAGTTTTGTAATGAATCAACATTTCAAAGCACACATGAGAACACACACTGGAGAAAAACCTTTTTCCTGTTCAATCTGCGGTAAAGATTTTACTCAAAGGCCCAATTTCAAAGCACACCTAAGAAGACACACTGGAGAAAAACCTTTTTCCTGCTCAGAATGTGGTAAAAGTTTTGTAATAAATGGAAATTTAAAAGTTCACATGAGAACACACACTGGTGAAAAACCTTTTTCCTGCTCAGAATGTGGTAAAAGTTTTGTAATAAATGAAAATTTAAAAGTTCACATGACAACACACACTGGTGAAAAACCTTTTTCCTGCTCAGAATGTGGTAAAAGTTTCGTACTAAATAAAATTTTAAAAGCACACATGAGAAGACACACTGGAGAAAAACCTTTTTCCTGCTCAGAATGTGGTAAAAGTTTTGTAACAAATGACAATTTAAAAGCACACATGAGAAGACACACTGGGGAAAAACCTTTTTCCTGCTCAGAATGTGGTAAAAGTTTTGTTACAAATGAAAATGTAAAAGCACACATGAGAACACACACTGGGGAAAAACCTTTTTCCTGTTCAACCTGTGGTAAAGGTTTTACACAAAGTCATTATGTAAAAGGACACATGAGAAGACACACTGGGCAAAAATCACATTTGTGTTCAATGTGCAACAGAAGCTTTTATGAACGATCAACACTTGTAAGACACATGAGAACACACACTGGTGAGAAAGTGTTGAGTTGCAGTGTGTGTGCTGAAAGATTCTCTTATAAGTACCAGAGTAAGAAACACAAGTGTGCTGGTGAGAGCAAATGAAGATGCAGGATTTGAAATCAACTTGAACTTTGACTTTCTAACAACATCAGCACATATAACATGTGTGACATCATTGTTGTGTGTGTAACACAATCTTGTTAATATGATTGTAACATTTATAGATGAGACACTTCAGATTAGTGCTTTTATTTCAGTCAAGTACATGAGTTAATATACACATTTGTGTACTTTAAAATGAACACAACAATTGGACTGAAAAGGTGACAATAAACACTACATCAAATATGTTACACACAATAAACATTTTATGTGTAGATATTCAATATTCACTTTTATACTTATTCATAATAGTGTTTTATATATGTTTTTTGAAATAATGAAGTGTTACATATTTTATTTTCTAATTGTAGATGATTCCATGGATGAACTCCTTTATATGATGTACATATTTGTTTTACATGTGTTCATACCTTTGCTTTTGAGTACTCATAAATCCCTCTTAGTTCATATTTACTGGTTCACATCTGAAACATCTTCTGGAAGCATATTATTATTTACTTTATATATCATTTGAGCAGTTGTCTTTTATACAATTTTAAAATGTGTGACTTTATGAATCATTAGTTGGGTCTCTATAATCCATTCTATTAATTGTCTTTATTACTCTCTTGTGTAATATGAATATTGTTGTGTGATTGTTTTATATGTATGTCCCCAGACCTTTATGCAATAAACTGAAGTTGGGTACAATAATTGTAGTTAATATTTGTAAGTATGTATTTTATTCTATTCTATTTTTTTGCACTCAAATAAAAAAAAATATGAAAGACTTTGACTTTAATTACTCAATTTATTATTACAACGCAGGAGAGCTATTTGCGGCAGCAGCCGTACACGACACAAAGTCCGCTGTCATCAATGTGCCGCAACCACCGTACCCTCAGCCTGTAGAAATGGGCGTACAGGAAGCAGGAAGTTGGCGTTAGCGCACATTTCCACATCCACGTCTCAACTTACTACACAGCCAGGTTTTTAAAAGCTGAGGCCCCTGGCTGATCCTTTTCAGGGAGTGATCCCCTGGCTGGAGCCAATAATCAATACTGTGAGACCTCCAGATCTGGGATCTCACACGCCACCAAGTCAGGACTGAACATGTTGGAAGGAACATGTGATGGTTTTATGAAAGGAGGCCATGTTTGCTGTGGTCTTCTTCTGATGGCTTCTTGACTTGGTGCATGTTCTCCACTTGGTGGGCCAACATGGTGCTCACCTTCCTCTGGTGGGCCAACATGGTGCTCACCTTCCTCTGGTGGGCCAACATGGTGCTCACCTTCCTCTGGTGGGCCAACATGGTGCTCACCTTCCTCTGGTGGGCCAACATGGTGCTCACCTTCCTCTGGTGGGCCAACATGGTGCTCACCTTCCTCTGGTGGGCCAACATGGTGCTCACCTTCCTCTGGTGGGCCAACATGGTGCTCACCTTCCTCTGGTGGGCCAACATGGTGCTCACCTTCCTCTGGTGGGCCAACATGGTGCTCACCTTCCTCTGGTGGGCCAACATGGTGCTCACCTTCCTCTGGTGGGCCAACATGGTGCTCACCTTCCTCTGGTGGGCCAACATGGTGCTCACCTTCCTCTGGTGGGCCAACATGGTGCTCACCTTCCTCTGGTGGGCCAACATGGTGCTCACCTTCCTCTGGTGGGCCAACATGGTGCTCACCTTCCTCTGGTGGGCCAACATGGTGCTCACCTTCCTCTGGTGGGCCAACATGGTGCTCACCTTCCTCTGGTGGGCCAAAGCCTCTTCCTTGTCGCTCAGCTGCAAAACAAGATGGAACCTCCTCATATCACTTGCTCTCCACCAAATCTAGAAGTATAAAGAAGTACAAGTAAGAGTACTTGGAGATGTTTAGTGGCAGAGGAATACTACCTCAACTGCAACTACATAAATAAGTTCTTGTGGGTCATGTCCTGTTTTGGCCCACCTCCTCCAGTCAGGACAAAGAAGCAGAATGGAGTTCATACCAAGTCCAGAAGTTCATAAAGAGCATCTGGAAGAGCAGCAGACATCTTGGCTTCCTTGTGGGACGGAAGAAGGTTCTCACCGACAGCCCCTGAAGAACCTGCCAACAAATACACATGGAAGTACTACCACAACTAAAGTACTACCACAACTAAAGTACTACCACAACTAAAGTACTACCACAACTAAAGTACCACCACAACTAAAGTACTAAGTGTCTCAGGTTCTCACTGACAGCCCCTGAAGAACCTGCCAACAAATACACATGGAAGTACTACCACAACTGAAGTACTACCACAACTAAAGTACTACCACAACTAAAGTACTAAGTGTCTCAGGTTCTCACTGACAGCCCCTGAAGAACCTGCCAACAAATACACATGGAAGTACTACCACAACTAAAGTACTACCACAACTAAAGTACTACCACAACTAAAGTACTAAGTGTCTCAGGTTCTCACTGACAGCCCCTGAAGAACCTGCCAACAAATACACATGGAAGTAACACCACAACTAAAGTACTACCACAACTAAAGTACTACCACAACTAAAGTACTACCACAACTAAAGTACTACCACAACTAAAGTACTACCACAACTAAAGTACTAAGTAACTCAGGTTCTCACTGACAGCCCCTGAAGAACCTGCCAACAAATACACATGGAAGTACTACCACAACTAAAGTACTACCACAACTAAAGTACTAACACAACTAAAGTACGAACACAACTAAGGTATTAACACAATTAAAGTACTACCACAACTGAAGTACTACCAACCTAAAGTACTAACACAACTAAAGTACTACCACAACTAAAGTACGAACACAACTAAGGTATTAACACAATTAAAGTACTACCACAACTAAAGTACGAACACAACTAAGGTATTAACACAACTAAAGTACTACCACAACTAAAGTAAGAACAAAACTAAGGTATTAACACAACTAAAGTACTACCACAACTAAAGTACTAACACAACTAAAGTACTAACACAACTAAAGTACTACCACAACTAAAGTACGAACACAACTAAGGTACTAACACAAATAAAGTACTACCACAACTAAAGTACTACCACAATTAAGTACTAACACAACTAAAGTACTACCACAACTAAAGTACTAACACAACTAAAATACTAACACAACTAAAGTACTAACACAACTACAGTACAAACACCTCAATACTAACACAACTAAAGTACTACCACAACTAAAGTACTAACACCTCAATACTAGCACAACTAAAGTACTAACACAACTACAGTACAAACACCTCAATACTAACACAACTAAAGTACTACCACAACTAAAGTACTAACACAACTAAAGTACTACCACAACAAAGTACTACCACAACTAAAGTATTACCACAACTAAAGAACTAACACAACAAAAGTACTAACACAACTAAAGTACTACCACAACTAAGTACCAACACAACTAAAGTACTACCACAACTAAAGAACTAACACAACAAAAGTACTAACACAACTAAAGTACTACCACAACTAAGTACCAACACAACTAAAGTACTACCACAACTAAGTACCAACACAACTAAAGTACTACCACAACTAAGTACTAACACAACTAAAAAACTACCACAACTTAGGCACTACCAAAACTACAGTACTAAAACTACTAAAGTACTACCACAACTAAAGTACTATCCATCCATCCATTTTCTACCGCTTGTCCCTTTTGGTCATGGTCGCGGGGGGTCGCTGGAGCCTATCTCAGCTACAATCGGGCGGAAGGCGGGCTACACCCTGGACAAGTCACCACCTCATCACAGGGCCAACACAGACAGACAACATTCACACACTAGGAACCATTTAGTGTTGACAATCAACCTATCCCCATCTTTGGAGGTGGGAGGGGCCTATCCCCAGGTGCATGTCTTTGGAGGTGGGAGGGGCCTATCCCCAGGTGCATGTCTTTGGAGGTGGGAGGGGCGTATCCCCAGGTGCATGTCTTTGGAGGTGGGAGGGGCCTATCCCCAGGTGCATGTCTTTGGAGGTGGGAGGGGCCTATCCCCAGGTGCATGTCTTTGGAGGTGGGAGGGGCCTATCCCCAGGTGCATGTCTTTGGAGGTGGGAGGGACCTATACCCATGTGCATGTCTTTGGAGGTGGGAGGGGCCTATCCCCAGGTGCATGTCTTTGGAGGTGGGAGGGACCTATACCCATGTGCATGTCTTTGGAGGTGGGAGGGGCCTATACCCATGTGCATGTCTTTGGAGGTGGGAGGGGCCTATCCCCAGGTGCATGTCTTTGGGGGTGGGAGGGGCCTATCCCCATGTGCATGTCTTTGGGGGTGGGAGGGACCTATACCCATGTGCATGTCTTTGGAGGTGGGAGGGGCCTATACCCATGTGCATGTCTTTGGAGGTGGGAGGGGCCTATCCCCAGGTGCATGTCTTTGGAGGTGGGAGGGGCCTATCCCCAGGTGCATGTCTTTGGAGGTGGGAGGGGCCTATCCCCAGGTGCATGTCTTTGGAGGTGGGAGGGGCCTTTCCCCGGTTGCATGTCTTTGGAGGTGGGAGGGGCCTATCCCCATGTGCATGTCTTTGGAGGTGGGAGGGGCCTATCCCCAGGTGCATGTCTTTGGAGGTGGGAGGGGCCTATCCCCAGGTGCATGTCTTTGGAGGTGGGAGGGGCCTATCCCCATGTGCATGTCTTTGGAGGTGGGAGGGGCCTATCCCCAGGTGCATGTCTTTGGAGGTGGGAGGGGCCTATCCCCAGGTGCATGTCTTTGGAGGTGGGAGGGGCCTATCCCCAGGTGCATGTCTTTGGAGGTGGGAGGGGCCTATCCCCATGTGCATGTCTTTGGAGGTGGGAGGGACCTATACCCAGGTGCATGTCTTTGGAGGTGGGAGGGGCCTATCCCCAGGTGCATGTCTTTGGAGGTGGGAGGGGCCTATCCCCAGGTGCATGTCTTTGGAGGTGGGAGGGGCCTATCCCCAGGTGCATGTCTTTGGGGGTGGGAGGGGCCTATCCCCATGTGCATGTCTTTGGAGGTGGGAGGGGCCTATCCCCAGGTGCATGTCTTTGGAGGTGGGAGGGGCCTATCCCCATGTGCATGTCTTTGGAGGTGGGAGGGGCCTATCCCCATGTGCATGTCTTTGGAGGTGGGAGGGGCCTATACCCATGTGCATGTCTTTGGAGGTGGGAGGGGCCTATCCCCAGGTGCATGTCTTTGGAGGTGGGAGGGGCCTATCCCCAGGTGCATGTCTTTGGAGGTGGGAGGGGCCTATCCCCAGGTGCATGTCTTTGGGGGTGGGAGGGGCCTATCCCCATGTGCATGTCTTTGGAGGTGGGAGGGGCCTATCCCCAGGTGCATGTCTTTGGAGGTGGGAGGGGCCTATCCCCAGGTGCATGTCTTTGGAGGTGGGAGGGGCCTATCCCCAGGTGCATGTCTTTGGAGGTGGGAGGGGCCTATCCCCAGGTGCATGTCTTTGGAGGTGGGAGGGGCCTATCCCCAGGTGCATGTCTTTGGAGGTGGGAGGGGCCTATCCCCAGGTGCATGTCTTTGGGGGTGGGAGGGGCCTATCCCCAGGTGCATGTCTTTGGAGGTGGGAGGGGCCTATCCCCAGGTGCATGTCTTTGGAGGTGGGAGGGGCCTATCCCCAGGTGCATGTCTTTGGGGGTGGGAGGGGCCTATCCCCAGGTGCATGTCTTTGGAGGTGGGAGGGGCCTATCCCCAGGTGCATGTCTTTGGAGGTGGGAGGGGCCTATCCCCAGGTGCATGTCTTTGGAGGTGGGAGGGGCCTATCCCCAGGTGCATGTCTTTGGAGGTGGGAGGGGCCTATCCCCAGGTGCATGTCTTTGGGGGTGGGAGGGGCCTATCCCCAGGTGCATGTCTTTGGAGGTGGGAGGGGCCTATCCCAGGTGCATGTCTTTGGAGGTGGGAGGGGCCTATCCCCAGGTGCATGTCTTTATAGGTGGGAGGGGCCTATCCCCAGGTGCATGTCTTTGGAGGTGGGAGGGGCCTATCCCCAGGTGCATGTCTTTGGGGGTGGGAGGGGCCTATCCCCAGGTGCATGTCTTTGGAGGTGGGAGGGGCCTATCCCCAGGTGCATGTCTTTGGAGGTGGGAGGGGCCTATCCCCAGGTGCATGTCTTTGGGGGTGGGAGGGGGCCTATCCCCAGGTGCATGTCTTTGGGGGTGGGAGGGGCCTATCCCCAGGTGCATGTCTTTGGAGGTGGGAGGGGCCTATCCCCAGGTGCATGTCTTTGGAGGTGGGAGGGGCCTATCCCCAGGTGCATGTCTTTGGAGGTGGGAGGGGCCTATCCCCAGGTGCATGTCTTTATAGGTGGGAGGGGCCTATCCCCAGGTGCATGTCTTTGGAGGTGGGAGGGGCCTATCCCCAGGTGCATGTCTTTGGGGGTGGGAGGGGCCTATCCCCAGGTGCATGTCTTTGGAGGTGGGAGGGGCCTATCCCCAGGTGCATGTCTTTGGAGGTGGGAGGGGCCTATCCCCAGGTGCATGTCTTTGGGGGTGGGAGGGGCCTATCCCCAGGTGCATGTCTTTGGAGGTGGGAGGGGCCTATCCCCAGGTGCATGTCTTTGGAGGTGGGAGGGGCCTATCCCCAGGTGCATGTCTTTGGAGGTGGGAGGGGCCTATCCCCAGGTGCATGTCTTTGGAGGTGGGAGGGGCCTATCCCCAGGTGCATGTCTTTGGGGGTGGGAGGGGCCTATCCCCAGGTGCATGTCTTTGGAGGTGGGAGGGGCCTATCCCCAGGTGCATGTCTTTGGAGGTGGGAGGGGCCTATCCCCAGGTGCATGTCTTTGGAGGTGGGAGGGGCCTATCCCCAGGTGCATGTCTTTGGAGGTGGGAGGGGCCTATCCCCAGGTGCATGTCTTTATAGGTGGGAGGGGCCTATCCCCAGGTGCATGTCTTTGGGGGTGGGAGGGGCCTATCCCCAGGTGCATGTCTTTGGAGGTGGGAGGGGCCTATCCCCAGGTGCATGTCTTTGGAGGTGGGAGGGGCCTATCCCCAGGTGCATGTCTTTGGAGGTGGGAGGGGCCTATCCCCAGGTGCATGTCTTTATAGGTGGGAGGGGCCTATCCCCAGGTGCATGTCTTTGGAGGTGGGAGGGGCCTATCCCCAGGTGCATGTCTTTGGGGGTGGGAGGGGCCTATCCCCAGGTGCATGTCTTTGGAGGTGGGAGGGGCCTATCCCCAGGTGCATGTCTTTGGAGGTGGGAGGGGCCTATCCCCAGGTGCATGTCTTTGGGGGTGGGAGGGGCCTATCCCCAGGTGCATGTCTTTGGAGGTGGGAGGGGCCTATCCCCAGGTGCATGTCTTTGGAGGTGGGAGGGGCCTATCCCCAGGTGCATGTCTTTGGAGGTGGGAGGGGCCTATCCCCAGGTGCATGTCTTTGGAGGTGGGAGGGGCCTATCCCCAGGTGCATGTCTTTGGGGGTGGGAGGGGCCTATCCCCAGGTGCATGTCTTTGGAGGTGGGAGGGGCCTATCCCCAGGTGCATGTCTTTGGAGGTGGGAGGGGCCTATCCCCAGGTGCATGTCTTTGGAGGTGGGAGGGGCCTATCCCCAGGTGCATGTCTTTATAGGTGGGAGGGGCCTATCCCCAGGTGCATGTCTTTGGAGGTGGGAGGGGCCTATCCCCAGGTGCATGTCTTTGGGGGTGGGAGGGGCCTATCCCCAGGTGCATGTCTTTGGAGGTGGGAGGGGCCTATCCCCAGGTGCATGTCTTTGGAGGTGGGAGGGGCCTATCCCCAGGTGCATGTCTTTGGAGGTGGGAGGGGCCTATCCCCAGGTGCATGTCTTTGGAGGTGGGAGGGGCCTATCCCCAGGTGCATGTCTTTGGAGGTGGGAGGGGCCTATCCCCAGGTGCATGTCTTTGGAGGTGGGAGGGGCCTATCCCCAGGTGCATGTCTTTATAGGTGGGAGGGGCCTATCCCCAGGTGCATGTCTTTGGAGGTGGGAGGGGCCTATCCCCAGGTGCATGTCTTTGGAGGTGGGAGGGGCCTATCCCCATGTGCATGTCTTTGGAGGTGGGAGGGGCCTATCCCCAGGTGCATGTCTTTGGAGGTGGGAGGGGCCTATCCCCAGGTGCATGTCTTTGGAGGTGGGAGGGGCCTATCCCCAGGTGCATGTCTTTGGAGGTGGGAGGGGCCTATCCCCATGTGCATGTCTTTGGAGGTGGGAGGGGCCTATCCCCAGGTGCATGTCTTTGGAGGTGGGAGGGGCCTATCCCCAGGTGCATGTCTTTGGAGGTGGGAGGGGCCTATCCCCAGGTGCATGTCTTTGGGGGTGGGAGGGGCCTATCCCCATGTGCATGTCTTTGGAGGTGGGAGGGGCCTATCCCCAGGTGCATGTCTTTGGAGGTGGGAGGGGCCTATCCCCAGGTGCATGTCTTTGGAGGTGGGAGGGGCCTATCCCCAGGTGCATGTCTTTGGAGGTGGGAGGGGCCTATCCCCAGGTGCATGTCTTTGGAGGTGGGAGGGGCCTATCCCCAGGTGCATGTCTTTATAGGTGGGAGGGGCCTATCCCCAGGTGCATGTCTTTGGAGGTGGGAGGGGCCTATCCACAGGTGCATGTCTTTGGAGGTGGGAGGGGCCTATCCCCAGGTGCATGTCTTTGGAGGTGGGAGGGGCCTATCCCCAGGTGCATGTCTTTGGAGGTGGGAGGGGCCTATCCCCATGTGCATGTCTTTGGAGGTGGGAGGGACCTATCCCCAGGTGCATGTCTTTGGAGGTGGGAGGGGCCTATCCCCAGGTGCATGTCTTTGGAGGTGGGAGGGGCCTATCCCCAGGTGCATGTCTTTGGAGGTGGGAGGGGCCTATCCCCAGGTGCATGTCTTTGGAGGTGGGAGGGGCCTATCCCCAGGTGCATGTCTTTATAGGTGGGAGGGGCCTATCCCCAGGTGCATGTCTTTGGAGGTGGGAGGGGCCTATCCCCAGGTGCATGTCTTTGGGGGTGGGAGGGGCCTATCCCCAGGTGCATGTCTTTGGAGGTGGGAGGGGCCTATCCCCAGGTGCATGTCTTTGGAGGTGGGAGGGGCCTATCCCCAGGTGCATGTCTTTGGAGGTGGGAGGGGCCTATCCCCAGGTGCATGTCTTTGGAGGTGGGAGGGGCCTATCCCCAGGTGCATGTCTTTATAGGTGGGAGGGGCCTATCCCCAGGTGCATGTCTTTGGAGGTGGGAGGGGCCTATCCCCAGGTGCATGTCTTTGGGGGTGGGAGGGGCCTATCCCCAGGTGCATGTCTTTGGAGGTGGGAGGGGCCTATCCCCAGGTGCATGTCTTTGGAGGTGGGAGGGGCCTATCCCCAGGTGCATGTCTTTGGGGGTGGGAGGGGCCTATCCCCAGGTGCATGTCTTTGGAGGTGGGAGGGGCCTATCCCCAGGTGCATGTCTTTGGAGGTGGGAGGGGCCTATCCCCAGGTGCATGTCTTTGGAGGTGGGAGGGGCCTATCCCCAGGTGCATGTCTTTGGAGGTGGGAGGGGCCTATCCCCAGGTGCATGTCTTTGGGGGTGGGAGGGGCCTATCCCCAGGTGCATGTCTTTGGAGGTGGGAGGGGCCTATCCCCAGGTGCATGTCTTTGGAGGTGGGAGGGGCCTATCCCCAGGTGCATGTCTTTGGAGGTGGGAGGGGCCTATCCCCAGGTGCATGTCTTTATAGGTGGGAGGGGCCTATCCCCAGGTGCATGTCTTTGGAGGTGGGAGGGGCCTATCCCCAGGTGCATGTCTTTGGGGGTGGGAGGGGCCTATCCCCAGGTGCATGTCTTTGGAGGTGGGAGGGGCCTATCCCCAGGTGCATGTCTTTGGAGGTGGGAGGGGCCTATCCCCAGGTGCATGTCTTTGGGGGTGGGAGGGGCCTATCCCCAGGTGCATGTCTTTGGAGGTGGGAGGGGCCTATCCCCAGGTGCATGTCTTTGGAGGTGGGAGGGGCCTATCCCCAGGTGCATGTCTTTGGAGGTGGGAGGGGCCTATCCCCAGGTGCATGTCTTTGGAGGTGGGAGGGGCCTATCCCCAGGTGCATGTCTTTATAGGTGGGAGGGGCCTATCCCCAGGTGCATGTCTTTGGAGGTGGGAGGGGCCTATCCCCAGGTGCATGTCTTTGGGGGTGGGAGGGGCCTATCCCCAGGTGCATGTCTTTGGAGGTGGGAGGGGCCTATCCCCAGGTGCATGTCTTTGGAGGTGGGAGGGGCCTATCCCCAGGTGCATGTCTTTGGGGGTGGGAGGGGCCTATCCCCAGGTGCATGTCTTTGGAGGTGGGAGGGGCCTATCCCCAGGTGCATGTCTTTGGAGGTGGGAGGGGCCTATCCCCAGGTGCATGTCTTTGGAGGTGGGAGGGGCCTATCCCCAGGTGCATGTCTTTGGGGGTGGGAGGGGCCTATCCCCAGGTGCATGTCTTTGGAGGTGGGAGGGGACTATCCCCAGGTGCATGTCTTTGGAGGTGGGAGGGGCCTATCCCCAGGTGCATGTCTTTGGAGGTGGGAGGGGCCTATCCCCAGGTGCATGTCTTTATAGGTGGGAGGGGCCTATCCCCAGGTGCATGTCTTTGGAGGTGGGAGGGGCCTATCCCCAGGTGCATGTCTTTGGGGGTGGGAGGGGCCTATCCCCAGGTGCATGTCTTTGGAGGTGGGAGGGGCCTATCCCCAGGTGCATGTCTTTGGAGGTGGGAGGGGCCTATCCCCAGGTGCATGTCTTTGGAGGTGGGAGGGGCCTATCCCCAGGTGCATGTCTTTGGAGGTGGGAGGGGCCTATCCCCAGGTGCATGTCTTTATAGGTGGGAGGGGCCTATCCCCAGGTGCATGTCTTTGGAGGTGGGAGGGGCCTATCCCCAGGTGCATGTCTTTGGGGGTGGGAGGGGCCTATCCCCAGGTGCATGTCTTTGGGGGTGGGAGGGGCCTATCCCCAGGTGCATGTCTTTGGAGGTGGGAGGGGCCTATCCCCAGGTGCATGTCTTTGGGGGTGGGAGGGGCCTATCCCCAGGTGCATGTCTTTGGAGGTGGGAGGGGCCTATCCCCAGGTGCATGTCTTTGGAGGTGGGAGGGGCCTATCCCCAGGTGCATGTCTTTGGAGGTGGGAGGGGCCTATCCCCAGGTGCATGTCTTTGGAGGTGGGAGGGGCCTATCCCCAGGTGCATGTCTTTGTAGGTGGGAGGGGCCTATCCCCAGGTGCATGTCTTTGGAGGTGGGAGGGGCCTATCCCCAGGTGCATGTCTTTGGAGGTGGGAGGGGCCTATCCCCAGGTGCATGTCTTTGGAGGTGGGAGGGGCCTATCCCCAGGTGCATGTCTTTGGAGGTGGGAGGGGCCTATCCCCAGGTGCATGTCTTTGGGGGTGGGAGGGGCCTATCCCCAGGTGCATGTCTTTGGAGGTGGGAGGGGCCTATCCCCAGGTGCATGTCTTTGGAGGTGGGAGGGGCCTATCCCCAGGTGCATGTCTTTGGAGGTGGGAGGGGCCTATCCCCAGGTGCATGTCTTTGGAGGTGGGAGGGGCCTATCCCCAGGTGCATGTCTTTGGAGGTGGGAGGGGCCTATCCCCAGGTGCATGTCTTTATAGGTGGGAGGGGCCTATCCCCAGGTGCATGTCTTTGGAGGTGGGAGGGGCCTATCCCCAGGTGCATGTCTTTGGGGGTGGGAGGGGCCTATCCCCAGGTGCATGTCTTTGGAGGTGGGAGGGGCCTATCCCCAGGTGCATGTCTTTGGAGGTGGGAGGGGCCTATCCCCAGGTGCATGTCTTTGGGGGTGGGAGGGGCCTATCCCCAGGTGCATGTCTTTGGAGGTGGGAGGGGCCTATCCCCAGGTGCATGTCTTTGGAGGTGGGAGGGGCCTATCCCCAGGTGCATGTCTTTGGAGGTGGGAGGGGCCTATCCCCAGGTGCATGTCTTTGGAGGTGGGAGGGGCCTATCCCCAGGTGCATGTCTTTGGAGGTGGGAGGGGCCTATCCCCAGGTGCATGTCTTTGGAGGTGGGAGGGGCCTATCCCCAGGTGCATGTCTTTGGAGGTGGGAGGGGCCTATCCCCAGGTGCATGTCTTTGGAGGTGGGAGGGGCCTATCCCCAGGTGCATGTCTTTGGAGGTGGGAGGGGCCTATCCCCAGGTGCATGTCTTTGGAGGTGGGAGGGGCCTATCCCCAGGTGCATGTCTTTGGAGGTGGGAGGGGCCTATCCCCAGGTGCATGTCTTTGGAGGTGGGAGGGGCCTATCCCCAGGTGCATGTCTTTGGAGGTGGGAGGGGCCTATCCCCAGGTGCATGTCTTTGGAGGTGGGAGGGGCCTATCCCCAGGTGCATGTCTTTGGAGGTGGGAGGGGCCTATCCCCAGGTGCATGTCTTTGGAGGTGGGAGGAAGCCTGAGTAGAAGCCACACAGTCACGGAGAGAACATGCAAACTCCACACAGAAAGATCCCGAGGCCGGGATTGAACCCAGGACCTTCGTATTGTGAGGCACATGCACTAACCCCTCTACCTCCGTGCTGCCCAACTAAAGTACTAACACAACTAAAGTACTAACACAACTAAAGTACTAATAAAACTAAAGTACTACAACAACTAAAGTACTACAACAACTAAAGTACTAAAACAACTAAAGTAGTACCCTTACTAAAGTACTACCACAATTAAGTACTACCACAACTAAAGTACTACCACAACTAATAATGATAATGTAATAAATAGGTAATATGTAATACACAACTAAAGTACGAACACAACTTAAGTACTAATACAACAAAAGTACTACCACAACTAAGTACTACCACAACTAAAGTACTGACACAACTAAAGTACTTACATGACTAAAGTACTACCACAACTAAAGTACTACAACAACTAAAGTACTAAAAAAAATAAAGTACTGCTACACTAACTAAAGTACTACCACAACTAAAGTACTACCACAACTAAAGTACTACAACAACTAAAGTACTAAAAAAAATAAAGTACTGCTACACTAACTAAAGTACTACCACAACTAAAGTACTAACACAACTAAAGTACGAACTCAACTAAAGTACTACCACAACTAAAGTACTAACACAACTAAAGTACTACAACAACTAAAGTACTACCACAACTGAAGTACTAATGCAATTAAAGTACTACCACAACTAAAGCCTGAGTAGGCATGAAAAACAGCTCAGCTTTGTTTGGTAGTGTAATGTAGCCATGCAGTAGTGCAGTACTCTGTGAAAGTATACTTACCTTTCAGGATGTTATTTGGAGTGAACAGCATCAAGTTGTCACTGCGGTTCTTCATTTGTTGCTCAAAAGTGATACAAAAAGCGTCAGAAAGCATGAATGCTTCTTCTCTCCTCCAACACTCAGCCTCCAGCTGGGAAGTAGCAGTACACACTAAGTACACACTCAAATACTACTACCTTTTACACTCCTATCTCCTCATCCTCCTGGGGGCGGGGGAAAAGTACTACATCACTACATTAAAATCATTTAGTCAATGAGTACTACATCAAAGACTTTAGTCAATGAGTACTACATCAAATACTTTAGTCAATGAGTACTACATCACTACATCAAAGACTTTAGTCAATGAGTATTACATCACTACTTCAAAGAATTTAGTCAATGAGTACTACATCAAAGACTTTAGTCAATGAGTACTACATCACTACATCAAAGACTTTAGTCAATGAGTATTACATCACTACTTCAAAGAATTTAGTCAATGAGTACTACATCAAAGACTTTAGTCAATGAATACTACATCACTACATCATACGGATTATTTATATATATATATATACAGTATATATTTATATATATATATATATAAGAAATACTTGAAAATATATACACCCCCGCTACCCCCTCCCCCCCACCCCACCTCAACCCCGCCCACATCTCCCGAATTCGAAGGTCTCAAGGTTGGCAAGTATGGCCTGGTGCTGATGCTGTTCTGGCAGATTTGATGACCTCTTTATCTTCCTTCAGGGTGGCTTCACTGATGTGGAACAGGGTGCAGGGTTCTGGTGGGCATATGAGGGCTGCACAGTGGCCGAGGTCTGGATGTGGAACAGGGTGCAGGGTTCTGGTGGGCATATGAGGGCTGCACAGTGGCCGAGGTCTGGATGTGGAACAGGATGTGGAACTGGATGTGGAACAGGGTGCAGGGTTCTGGTGGGCATATGAGGGCTGCACAGTGGCCGAGGTCTGGATGTGGAACAGGATGTGGAACTGGATGTGGAACAGGGTGCAGGGTTCTGGTGGGCATATGAGGGCTGCACAGTGGCCGAGGTCTGGATGTGGAACAGGATGTGGAACTGGATGTGGAACAGGGTGCAGGGTTCTGGTGGGCATATGAGGGCTGCACAGTGGCCGAGGTCTGGATGTGGAACAGGATGTGGAACAGGGTGCAGGGTTCTGGTGGGCATATGAGGGCTGCACAGTGGCCGAGGTCTGGCTCTCTCCTGCCGTCGCTGTAGGTGTTGTTGATGTGGAGGTTGATGACCTCCTCCGGACATGAGAGCTGACCACTGCCTTTCTCTCCCAGCTGCTTCTTTGTTAATCCATGAAGGCACTGCGCTTTCCTTGCCTCTCTTTCTGTGCCACTCGGCACGTCGCAGGGTGAGTAGCCTATCCCTTACCACACCCCTTCAGTTCTGCCAAGGCTGCCTTCTCATCGTCGCTCGCCTTCCTGCACTGGCTCCTGAGTACTCTCAGTTCTTGTCTGAGTTGGGAAATCTTGGTTTCTCGCCGGTTTGGAATTGTTGCTGCAGTTGTAGTCTTGGTGGCGCGTTGTTGCTTCATGCCAAACCTGACTGATGCAATTCTAATGATGAACATGCTCATTGTCTTCAGCCTCTAGTCCACATCGCTACATTACTACGGCACAGTATTTCCTTAAATAGTACTACATCACAACATTGCTGTATTTAGTCAATGAATAAAACATCACTACATCATTGTATTTAGTCAATTAATATTACATCACCACATCACTACATCATTGTATTTAGTCAATTAATATTACAGCACTACATTACTACATCATTGTATTTATTCAATTAATATTACATCACTACATTACTACATCATTGTATTTAGTCAATTAATATTACATCACTACATTACTACATCACAGTATTTTGTCAAATAGTACTACATCACTACATTACTGTATTTAGTCAATAAATATTACATAGCTACATAACTACATCATTGTATTTAATCAATGAGTATTACATAACTACATTACCGTATTTAGTCAATGAGTATTACACCACTATATAACTACATCATTGTATTTAATCAATGAGCATTACACCACTATATAACTACATCATTGTATTTAGTCAATGAGCATTACACCACTATATAACTACATCATTGTATTTAGTCAATGAGCATTACACCACTATATAACTACATCATTGTATTTAGTCAATGAGCATTACACCACTATATAACTACATCATTGTATTTAGTCAATGAATATTGCATGACTACATAACTACCTGGTGATTATTGGTACATCAATATATGCAAGATGGCGGCAGTATGTGCTGTGTCTCTCGCTGTCAGCTCACTGCTCGTGTATGGCCGCTAAACGCTGTGTGATCTTTGCCCCTCTCCCACGGATGTGGTTCATTTCGAGGGTGGTTCATTTCGAGGGTGGTTCATTTCGAGGGTGGTTCATTTCGAGGGTGGTTCATTTCGAGGGTGGTTCATTTCGAGGGTGGTTCATTTCAAGGGTGGTTCATTTCGAGGGTGGTTCATTTCGAGGGTGGTTCATTTCGAGGGTGGTTCATTTCGAGGGTGGTTCATTTCGAGGGTGGTTCATTTCGAAGGTGGTTCATTTCGAGGGTGGTTCATTTCAAGGGTGGTTCATTTCGAGGGTGGTTCATTTCGAGGGTGGTTCATTTCGAGGGTGGTTCATTTCGAGGGTGGTTCATTTCGAGGGTGGTTCATTTCGAGGGTGGTTCATTTCGAGGGTGGTTTTTCGACGTCCCAGTCGTCTCACTCACCCGGCCAGATTCCTGCCTTCCTTTCCCGTCCCCTGGCTCTTCTCCCCCGGCGAAAGCGTCGCGGCAAACATGGCGGCCAGCTGGTGCAAGTTAGGGCCCTCCTGGCCCGGCTTCCCGTGGCTTCCCGAAGGAGGAATGGTGCGGTACCCGGTCTCTTCCTGCACCCGTGCTCGCTGGATCCCGTCGGCTCCTGGCTTGTTCCTGTCGTCGGTTTGGAGGGGGAGGCTCGCCACCATCGCTCCTGCTCTCCCCGCCCCCGGAGGCACGGGGTGAATTCCCGCCACCTGCGGGCTCTGTGTCGGGCCGCACCCGGATCAGTTGCTGCCTCGGACGTGCCGGCCCCCGCCAGGTTTGGTCTTGTTTGATCTCTGACAAACAAAACGTTTATCCTGAAGGATTTCTTCACTTCCTGTGGACTGGACTTCCTCTGTGTGACGGAGACATGGCTGAGAACTGGTGAGTCCGTCCCTCTTAATGAACTTTCACCACCGGAGTGCTCCTACTTTAAATCTCCGCGGTCATCCGGTCGAAAAGGAGGAGGATTAGCTGTCGTTTTTAAAAGTGGCTTTAAATGCCGTCAGATCCGCCTGCAATCCTCCTTTTCAAGCTTCCAACTGTGCATGTTTCAACTGATGTGGTCTTGTGTGTCGTTGTCTATCCACCACCCGAGTACCAGAAAGACTTTATAACCCACTTTTATGAATTTCTGGCTGAAATCCTGCCTAAATATGATCGTGTCCTGATTGTTGATGATTGTAATATTCACACCTGCTGACCAGGAGCTTCCTGATTGTCTTTGACTCATTTAACTTTGTACAGTCTGTGTCGGGTTGTATTGGTGATGAAACGTGTTACAAGTTGTATTGGTGATGAAACGTGTTACAAGTTGTATTGGTGATGAAACGTGTTACAAGTTGTATTGGTGATGAAACGTGTTACAAGTTGTATTGGTGATGAAACGTGTTACAAGTTGTATTGGTGATGAAACGTGTTACAAGTTGTATTGGTGATGAAACGTGTTGCAAGTCGTATTGGTGATGAAACGTGTTACAAGTTGTATTGGTGATGAAACGTGTTACAAGTTGTATTGGTGATGAAACGTGTTACAAGTTGTATTGGTGATGAAACGTGTTACAAGTTGTATTGGTGATGAAACGTGTTACAAGTTGTATTGGTGATGAAACGTGTTACAAGTTGTATTGGTGATGAAACGTGTTACAAGTTGTATTGGTGATGAAACGTGTTACAAGTTGTATTGGTGATGAAACGTGTTACAAGTTGTATTGGTGATGAAACGTGTTACAAGTTGTATTGGTGATGAAACGTGTTACAAGTTGTATTGGTGATGAAACGTGTTACAAGTTGTATTGGTGATGAAACGTGTTACAAGTTGTATTGGTGATGAAACGTGTTACAAGTTGTATTGGTGATGAAACGTGTTACAAGTTGTATTGGTGATGAAACGTGTTACAAGTTGTATTGGTGATGAAACGTGTTACAAGTTGTATTGGTGATGAAACGTGTTACAAGTTGTATTGGTGATGAAACGTGTTACAAGTTGTATTGGTGATGAAACGTGTTACAAGTTGTATTGGTGATGAAACGTGTTACAAGTTGTATTGGTGATGAAACGTGTTACAAGTTGTATTGGTGATGAAACGTGTTACAAGTTGTATTGGTGATGAAACGTGTTACAAGTTGTATTGGAGATGAAACGTGTTGCAAGTTGTATTGGTGATGAAACGTGTTACAAGTTGTATTGGTGATGAAACGTGTTACAAGTTGTATTGGTGATGAAAGGTGTTACAAGTTGTATTGGTGATGAAACGTGTTACAAGTTGTATTGGTGATGAAACGTGTTACAAGTTGTATTGGTGATGAAACGTGTTACAAGTTGTATTGGTGATGAAACGTGTTACAAGTTGTATTGGTGATGAAACGTGTTACAAGTTGTATTGGTGATGAAACGTGTTACAAGTTGTATTGGTGATGAAACGTGTTACAAGTTGTATTGGTGATGAAACGTGTTACAAGTTGTATTGGTGATGAAACGTGTTACAAGTTGTATTGGTGATGAAACGTGTTGCAAGTTGTATTGGTGATGAAACGTGTTACAAGTTGTATTGGTGATGAAACGTGTTACAAGTTGTATTGGTGATGAAAGGTGTTACAAGTTGTATTGGTGATGAAACGTGTTACAAGTTGTATTGGTGATGAAACGTGTTACAAGTTGTATTGGTGATGAAACGTGTTACAAGTTGTATTGGTGATGAAACGTGTTACAAGTTGTATTGGTGATGAAACGTGTTACAAGTTGTATTGGTGATGAAACGTGTTGCAAGTTGTATTGGTGATGAAACGTGTTACAAGTTGTATTGGTGATGAAACGTGTTACAAGTTGTATTGGTGATGAAAGGTGTTACAAGTTGTATTGGTGATGAAACGTGTTACAAGTTGTATTGGTGATGAAACGTGTTTGGCAACATTTACCTCCTGCTGAAGTTGGAGCAGCTTCTTCTGGCAAGCTCTTCTCTGCATGCACGGACAGGGTTCAGTACAACAGTGACACCTGCAGGCTCCTCTCTGCACTGCAGGCTGAAGTTGGCAGCACTCATGCAGCCTCCACACTGTACACACATCCATGCACACAAAGACAAGATCATTGTGTCAAGTTGGCAGCACTCATGCAGCCTCCACACTGCACACACATCCATGCACACAAAGACAAGATCATTGTGTCAAGTTGGCAGCACTCATGCAGCCTCCACACTGCACACACATCCATGCACACAAAGACAATATCATTGTGTCAAGTTGGCAGCACTCATGCAGCCTCCACACTGCACACACATCCATGCACACAAAGACAAGATCATTGTGTCAAGTTGGCAGCACTCATGCAGCTTCCACACTGTACACACACATCCATGCACACAAAGACAAGATCATTGTGTCAAGTTGGCAGCACTCATGCAGCCTCCACACTGCACACACATCCATGCACACAAAGACAAGATCATTGTGTCAAGTTGGCAGCACTCATGCAGCCTCCACACTGCACACACATCCATGCACACAAAGACAATATCATTGTGTCAAGTTGGCAGCACTCATGCAGCCTCCACACTGCACACACATCCATGCACACAAAGACAAGATCATTGTGTCAAGTTGGCAGCACTCATGCAGCTTCCACACTGTACACACACATCCATGCACACAAAGACAAGATCATTGTGTCAAGTTGGCAGCACTCATGCAGCCTCCACACTGCACACACATCCATGCACACAAAGACAAGATCATTGTGTCAAGTTGGCAGCACTCATGCAGCCTCCACACTGCACACACATCCATGCACACAAAGACAAGATCATTGTGTCAAGTTGGCAGCACTCATGCAGCCTCCACACTGCACACACATCCATGCACACAAAGACAAGATCATTGTGTCAAGTTGGCAGCACTCATGCAGCCTCCACACTGCACACACATCCATGCACACAAAGACAAGATCATTGTGTCAAGTTGGCAGCACTCATGCAGCCTCCACACTGCACACACATCCATGCACACAAAGACACGATCATTGTGTCAAGTTGGCAGCACTCATGCAGCCTCCACACTGCACACACATCCATGCACACAAAGACAAGATCATTGTGTCAAGTTGGCAGCACTCATGCAGCCTCCACACTGCACACACATCCATGCACACAAAGACAAGATCATTGTGTCAAGTTGGCAGCACTCATGCAGCCTCCACACTGCACACACATCCATGCACACAAAGACACGATCATTGTGTCAAGTTGGCAGCACTCATGCAGCCTCCACACTGCACACACATCCATGCACACAAAGACACAATTGTTGTGTCAAGTTGGCAGCACTCATGCAGCCTCCACACTGCACACACATCCATGCACAGAAAGACACGGTCATTGTGTCAAGCATGTGGTGAGGCTGCATGAGTGCTGCGAGCACTGGAGAGCTGAGGTTCATTAATAGAAGAATGAATAGGTATTTAGAAAGTACTTCAAAAGGTGTGTCCTGCTACGTAAGATATATGATCCAAGTACTTTTGTGAGATACTACAATAGTTTTTATGAAAGGTGTATTTTCTTGACCTGAGTTTTCCACTTGCAGCCTCTCAACTTCTTTGTCTCTCTCCTCCAGTTTGTGTGCCAGAGTCGTGTTGTCGCTCAGCATTCTGACTCCAATCACAGTAAACTTAGGGAGTACTTTGGCAAATACTGCATAGTCTGCTAGATTTGGGAGTACTATCAAGCTCACATGCAGTATTTCTGCTCCCACGACTGCTCACTCTTCTTCATCTGCAACTGCTTGAAACTCAACTCCCACTGCAAGCTGTTCACTTCCTGGACACAAAACACTTGTTTAGTACTTCCTAGTAGTTGTACTTTGTAGTAGTTGTACTCTGGTAGTGTACTTTGTAGTAGTTGTACTCTAGTAGTGTATAGTAGATACAATGAACTTTAATGTCATATGTTTGCTTCCTGGACACAGTACACACAAACCACCTATTTAGTACTTCCTTGTCGTCGTACTCTGGTAGTGTACTTTGTAGTAGTTGTACTCTAGTAGTGTACTTTGTAGTAGTTGTACTCTAGTAGGGTATATTAGGATTCAAGGAACTTTAATGGCTGATGTTTGCTTCCTGGACACAGTACACACAAACCACCTATTTAGTACTTCCTTGTCGTCGTACTCTGGTAGTGTACTTTGTAGTAGTTGTACTCTAGTAGTGTACTTTGTAGTAGTTGTACTCTAGTAGGGTATATTAGGATTCAAGGAACTTTAATGGCTGATGTTTGCTTCCTGGACACAGTACACACAAAACACCTGTTTAGTACTTCCTAGTAGTTGACTCTGGTAGTGTACTTTGTAGTAGTTGTACTCTAGTAGTGTACTTTGTAGTAGTTGTACTCTAGTAGTGTACTTTGTAGTAGTTGTACTCTAGTCGTGTACTTTGTAGTAGTTGTACTCTAGTAGTGTATAGTAAATTCAAGGAACTTTAATGTCATATGTTTGCTTCCTGGAGACAGTACACACCAGTGACGTGCAGTCAGGTGAGGCAGGGGGAGGCGGGGCCTCACGTGCCATCATGGAAAGAAAAAAATGTAAAAAGAAAAAAAATTAATTAAATTGTTATATGTATCCAGTGATTATACTATAAAGTTATTTTCCATTTAACTTCACCAGTTTTGGATTATTTTTATTGAAAATCGCTGAATTTTCACATTTGCCGTTCAAATACTGAGAAGAGACTTGCGGTGAGTCACCAGCCAGTTGTGCCTCACCATGGATTGCGCAATGACTGGGCTAACTGCTGGCCTGCTGTGCAGTGAGAGCGTATTGCTATATAAATTATATTATACATTTAGTTATCTGAGGTATATAATGTACAGTGTATTTTGTCAACAACTGTATGTGTGTAACCTATTTCTTGTGCTGAGCAATCATAAAACTGCTGCGAAGACGCACTGGCTGAGGCTCGCAGTAATCCCGCCTCCTGGTGGTAGAGGGCGGTAGTGATCCCTGAGATCATTCTTGCGACTACTCGGCTGCAGAAGAAGTGACAACAAGCAGCAACAGTTAGCAGCAATCCTTTATTTTTTCCTCTCGCCTGGACTTTTAACATGGAGGATTACTTATTTAAATAAATACATAAATGATAAATGGGTTATACTTGTATAGCGCTTTTCTACCTTCAAGGTACTCAAAGCGCTTTGACACTATTTCCACATTCACACACACATTCACACAAACATTCACACACACATTCACACACACATTCACACACACATTCACACACACAATCACACACACATTCACACACACACATTCACACACACATTCACACACTGATGGCGGGAGATGCCATGCAAGGCGCTAACCAGCAGCCATCAGGAGCAAGGGTGAAGTGTCTTGCTCAAGGACACAACGGACGTGACTAGGATGGTAGAAGGTGGGGATCTAAAATAAAAGAGTTTTCTAAACTGGACTTTCAATGGAAGCAGGAGGTAATAATTAAAGGAAGATCTCCATCGAGACAGAGAGACTTTTAAAACTAAAGAAAGGTAAGGAAGACTTCTATAAACAAGTTATCTATGCTTTTATTCAGAAGGAGCGGCGCATGGACTTCATTTATAAGTAAAGGTAAGACCATAATAACGTTTTTTTAATTAAATGTGCTTTTTTGTGTGCTACAGTTTGTGTGTGTAAAGTTAAAGTTAAGTTAAAGTAGCAATGATTGTCACACACACACTAGGTGTGGTGAAATGTGTCCTCTGCATTTGACCCATCCCCTTGATCACCCACTGGGAGGTGAGGGGAGCAGTGGGCAGCAGCGGCGCCGCGCCCGGGAATCATTTTTGGTGATTTAACCCCCAATTCCAACCCTTGATGCTGAGTGGCAAGCAGGTAAGAATGCTGGTATGAGCTTTTAAACATAACCCGTTAACTGCTGCCAATCACACGGTGATCTTTATATGTTTGTAAATGTGACTGTGATGAAGTCAGTGCCTCACCAGCCATGAACCTCACCGCACGTCACTGGTACACACAAAACACCTGTTTAGTACTTCCAAGTAGTTGTACTCTGGTAGTGTACTTTATAGTGGTTGTACTCTAGAAGTGTACTTTGTAGTAGTTGTACTCTATTAGTGTGTAGTAGGATTCAAGGAACTTAATGTCTGATGTTTGCTTCCTGGACACACTATACACAAAACACATGTTTAGTAGTGTATAGTACTTCATGGTAGTTGTAGTAGGGTATAGTACTTCATGGTAGTTGTAGTAGTCTATAGTACTTCATGGTAGTTGTAGTAGTCTATAGTACTTCATGGTAGTTGTAGTAGTCTATAGTACTTCATGGTAGTTGTAGTAGTCTATAGTACTTCATGGTAGTTGTAGTAGTCTATAGTACTTCATGGTAGTTGTAGTAGTCTATAGTACTTCATGGTAGTTGTAGTAGTCTATAGTACTTCATGGTAGTTGTAGTAGTCTATAGTACTTCATGGTAGTTGTAGTAGTCTAGTACTTCATGGTAGTTGTAGTAGTCTATAGTACTTCATGGTAGTTGTAGTAGTCTATAGTACTTCATGGTAGTTGTAGTAGTCTATAGTACTTCATGGTAGTTGTAGTAGTCTATAGTACTTCATGGTAGTTGTAGTAGTCTATAGTACTTCATGGTAGTTGTAGTAGTCTATAGTACTTCATGGTAGTTGTAGTAGTCTATAGTACTTCATGGTAGTTGTAGTAGTCTATAGTACTTCATGGTAGTTGTAGTAGTCTATAGTACTTCATGGTAGTTGTAGTAGTCTATAGTACTTCATGGTAGTTGTAGTAGGGTATAGTACTTTACAGTAGTGAATAGCACTTTATAGTAGTTTTAGTAGTGTATAGTACTTCATGGTAGTTGTAGTGGTGTATAGTACTTTATAGTAGTGAATGGCACTTTATAGTAGTTTTAGTAGTGTATAGTACTTTATAGTAGTGAATAGCACTTTATAGTAGTTTTAGTAGTGTATAGTACTTCATGGTAGTTGTAGTGGTGTATAGTACTTTATAGTAGTGAATAGCACTTTATAGTAGTTTTAGTAGTGTATAGTACTTTATAGTAGTGAATAGCACTTTATAGTAGTTTTAGTAGTGTATAGTGCTTCATGGTAGTTGTAGTAGTGTATAGTACTTTGCATTTATAGTACTTTATAGTAACTGTGATAATGTAGAGTACTTTATGATAGTTGTAGTAGTGTATAGTACGTTTTAGTAGTTGTAGTAGTATATAGTACTTTATAGTAGTTGTATCAGTATATAGTACATTATAGTAGTTTTAGTAGTTAACTTTCAGGTAGTTGTAGTACTGTACAGTACGTAAACAACAATCAACAACAAGGCAGTAAACAATGAACAACAACAACATAGTAAAGAACAACAAGGCAGTAAACAATAAACAACAACAACAAGAAAGTAAGCAATGAACAACAACAAAGCAGTATACAATAAACAACAACAAGAAAGTAAGCAATGAACAACAACAAGGCAGAATACAATAAACCACAACAAGGCAGTAAACAATAAAGAATAACAAGGCAGTAAACAATAAACAACAAATCAGTAAACAAACAACAACAAGGCAGTAAACATTAAAGAACAACAAGGCAGTAAACACTAAATAACAACAGCAAGGCAGTAAACAAACAACAATTAGGCAGTAAACAATAAACAACAAGGCAGAATAATAAAGAACAAGGTAGTAAACCATAAACAAGGCAGTAAACAATAAACAACAACAAGGCAGTAAAAACAAACAACAACAAAATAAAAACCACAGCAAGGCAGTAAACAATAAACAACAACAAGGAAGTTAAAAATAAACAATAACAAGGCAGTATACAATGAACAACAACAATGCAATAAACTTAAACAACAAGGCAGTAAACAATAAACAACAAAAAGGTAGCACCATAAAGAACAACAATGTAGTAAACAATGACCAACAACAACAGCAATGCAATAAACTTAAACAAGGAAGCAAACAATAAACAACAAGGCAGTAAACGAACAACAACATGTCAGTAGACAATAAAAAACAACAAGGAAGTAAACAATAAACAACAACAACCAGGCAGTAAACCATAAACAACACCAAGGCAGTAAACAATAAACAACAGCAACAAGGAAGTAAACAATAAACAACAAAGCCATAAATAAACAACAACCAGGCAGTGAACAATAAACAACAATATGGCAGTAAACACTAAACAGCAACAACAAGGCAGTAAACAATAAACAACAACAAGGCAGGAAAAATAAACAACAAGGCAGTAAAAATAAAATACAACAAGGAAGTAAACAATAATAAATAAATAAAAAGCCAGTAAACAATAAACAACAACAACAAGGCTGTAAACAATAAACAAGAAAGTGAACAATACACAACAACAACAACAAGGCAGTAGACAAACAACAACATCAAGACAGTAAACAATAAACAAAAACAACAAGGCAGTTGACAAACACGGCATTAAACAATAAACAAGGAAGTAAACAAACAACAAGGCAGTGAACAATAAACAACAACAGGGAAGTGAACAATAAACAACAACAATAAGGCAGTACATTGTAAACAACAACAAAAAGGCAGTAAACAAATGACAAGGCAGTAAAGAATAAACAAACAACAAAACCATAAACAATGAACAACAACAACATCAAGGCAGTAAACAAACAAGGCAGTAAACAACAACAAAGCGGTAAACAGTAAACAACAAGGCAGTGAACAATAAACAAGGCAGTAAAAAAATGAACAAAAAGGCAGTAAACAATAAACAACAACAAGGCAGTAAAAATAAAGAAGGCCGTAAACAATAGCAACAACAAGGCAGTAAAAAATAAACAACAACAACAAGGCAGTAAACAATATACAACAACATGGCAGTGAACAATAAAAACAAGGCAGAAAAAATAAACAACAACAAGGAAGTAAACAAACAACAACAAGGAAGTAAACAATGACCAACAACAAGGCAGTAAACAATAAACAACAAGGCCGTAAGCAAACACCACCAACAAGGCAGTAAACAATAAACAACAACAAGGCAGTAAACAAACAACAGGGCAGTAAACAATAAATAACAACAACAAGGCTGTAAACAAGCACCAACAACAAGGCAGTAAACAATAAACAAAAACAACAAAGCCGTAAACAAACAACAACAAGGCAGTAAGTAATAAATAACAACACCAAGGCAGTAAACAAACAACAACAACAAGGCAGTAAACAATAAACAAGGCCGTAAACAAACCCCAACAACAAGGCAGTAAACAAACAAGGCAGTAAACAATAAATAACAACAAGGCCGTACACAAACATCAAGGCAGTAAACAATAAATAACAACAAGGCAGTAAACAATAAATAACAACAACGAGGCAGTAACAAACAACAACAACAAGGCTGTAAACAACAACAAGGCAGTAAACAATAAATAACAACACCAAGGCAGTAAACAAACAACAACAGGCAGTAAACAATAAACCACAAGGCCATAAACAAACACCAACAACAAGGCAGTAAACAACAACAAGGCAGTAAACAATAAATAACAACAACAAGGCACGTTAGTGTGCTTCTTAGAGTGTCTGATGAATTGTTGAAGTTTATCATACAGAACATTTTCAAAGAAAAATAGGCACAAAAAACAAAGCTGAGCCTTGTTGTCAAACAAATATGTTGATTGATTGATTGATTGATTGATTGATTGATTGATTGATTGATTGATTGATTGATTGATTGATTGATTGATTGATTGATTGATTGATTGATTGATTGATTGATTGAAAACATATTACCGTCTCCAGTGCTTTGGCCCTCTCCTCACTTTTGTGCAGCAAGCTTTGAGTGTGACTTGTGGCTCTGTCAAGGATGGCCTGAGTGAACAACAAAAAGACAACAACAACAAAACAATAACACACACAAAACAAGACAACAACAGTAAGACCACATCAAGACAACACAACAAAAACAAGACGACGACAACAACAACAAGACAACAACAACAATATGACAACAACAACAAGATAAGAACAATGAGACAACATCAACAAGAAGACAGCAAGAAGACAACAACAGCAAGACAGCAACAACAACAACAAGACAGCAACAACAACAAGACAACAACAATAACAACAAGACAATAATACAGAGACAGCAACATCAACAACAAAAACACAACAACAACAAGACAACGACAACAAGACAGCAACAACAACATCAAAATAACAAGACAACAAAAACACAACAACAACAAGACAACAAGACAGCAACAACAACCACATCAAAATAACAAGAAGACAACGACAACAAGACAACAATACTGTGTTCAAACCACAGATAGTTATTGACTTTGACTTGTACTGTGTTCAAACCACAGATAGTTATTGACTTTGACTTGTACTGTGTTCAAACCACAGATAGTTATTGACTTTGACTTGTACTGTGTTCAAACCACAGATAGTTATTGACTTTGACTTGTACTGTGCTCAAACCACAGATAGTTATTGACTTTGACTTGTACTGTGTTCAAACCACAGATAGTTATTGACTTTGACTTGTACTGTGTTCAAACCACAGATAGTTATTGACTTTGACTTGTACTGTGTTCAAACCACAGATAGTTATTGACTTTGACTTGTACTGTGTTCAAACCACAGATAGTTATTGACTTTGACTTGTACTGTGCTCAAACCACAGATAGTTATTGACTTTGACTTGTACTGTGTTCAAACCACAGATAGTTATTGACTTTGACTTGTACTGTGTTCAAACCACAGATAGTTATTGACTTTGACTTGTACTGTGCTCAAACCACAGATAGTTATTGACTTTGACTTGTACTGTGTTCAAACCACAGATAGTTATTGACTTTGACTTGTACTGTGTTCAAACCACAGATAGTTATTGACTTTGACTTGTACTGTGTTCAAACCACAGATAGTTATTGACTTTGACTTGTACTGTGCTCAAACCACAGATAGTTATTGATGACACTTCCAACCTTCCAAAGACTTCTTGACGCATTTCTGCTTGACCAAGCTCCTACTGTACTTCCTGTCACGTGACAGTCATGTGACTCCTCCAGCTCATTCTTCATTGGCTTGTGACCATCAAGGTACTTAACAAGTACTCCGGTATTACAATTCAAGCACACTTCTTAGGAAACTAGCTAGCGCAAAATAGCACCATCAGCTGTTAGCATGGCAATGCTAATGCAACTAGTCACAGTCGCAAAACATGTCTGTATGAATATGTGGATCATTAAGATTGAACATGTGGATCATTAAGATTAAATATGTGGATCATTTAGATTGAATATGTGGATCATTAAGATTGAATATGTGGATCATTTAGATTGAATATGTGGATCATTTAGATTGAATATGTGGATCATTTAGATTGAATATGTGGATCATTTAAATTGAATATGTGGATCATTTAGATTGAATATGTGGATCATTTAGATTGAATATGTGGATCATTTAGATTGAATATGTGGATCATTTAGATTGAATATGTGGATCATTTAGATTGAATATGTGGATCATTTAGATTGAATATGTGGATCATTTAGATTGAATATGTGGATCATTTAGATTGAATATGTGGATCATTTAGATTGAATATGTGGATCATTTAGATTGAATATGTGGATCATTTAGATTGAATATGTGGATCATTTAGATTGAATATGTGGATCATTTAGATTGAATATGTGGATCATTTAAATTGAATATGTGGATCATTTAGATTGAATATGTGGATCATTTAGATTGAATATGTGGATCATTTAGATTGAATATGTGGATCATTTAGATTGAATATGTGGATCATTTAGATTGAATATGTGGATCATTTAGATTGAATATGTGGATCATTTAGATTGAATATGTGGATCATTTAGATTGAATATGTGGATCATTTAGATTGAATATGTGGATCATTTAAATTGAATATGTGGATCATTTAGATTGAATATGTGGATCATTTAGATTGAATATGTGGATCATTTAGATTGAATATGTGGATCATTTATATTGAATATGTGGATCATTTGTATTGAATATGTGGATCATTTAGATTGAATATGTGGATCATTTAGATTGAATATGTGGATCATTTAGATTGAATATGTGGATCATTTAGATTGAATATGTGGATCATTTAAATTGAATATGTGGATCATTTAGATTGAATATGTGGATCATTTAGATTGAATATGTGGATCATTTAAATTGAATATGTGGATCATTTAGATTGAATATGTGGATCATTTAGATTGAATATGTGGATCATTTAGATTGAATATGTGGATCATTTAGATTGAATATGTGGATCATTTAGATTGAATATGTGGATCATTTATATTGAATATGTGGATCATTTGTATTGAATATGTGGATCATTTAAATTGAATATGTGGATCATTTAAAATGAATATGTGGATCATTTAGATTGTGTGGATGTTTTCAGGAGATGTTGAAGAACCGTTATAAAGTTGTGGATGTTTTCATGTCATTCATTGTGTCCCGTACATCATTTTACATGGCCCGCCACATCATTTAGACTGGCGCCACATCATTTATTGTGGTCCGCCATATCATTTAGACTGGCGCCACATCATTTATTGTGGCCCGGCACCTCATTTATAGTGGCCCGCCATATCATTTAGACTGGCGCCACATCATTTATTGTGGCCCGGCACCTCATTTATTGTGGCCCGCCACATCATTTAGACTGGCGCCACATCATTTATTGTGGCCCGGCACCTCATTTATTGTGGCCCGCCATATCATTTAGACTGGCGCCACATCATTTATTGTGGCCCGGCACCTCATTTATTGTGGCCCGCCATATCATTTAGACTGGCCCGCCACATCATTTATCATGGCCCGGCACCTCATTTATTGTGGCCCGCCACATCCTTAATGGTGGCCAATGGATGTCTGTAAATAATATGTGTCAATGAAGTGTTGTCACTAATTGTAGACATTCTTTCCAAAGTGTCATTACTGCACATCTTTAAAAGGTGAATATCATCAACACTTGAATTGTTGTTCATGACAAATGTCTGCTTGACTTAGAAGTTCATCCATCAAACTATTCACTGTAAAAAGGACAAGATTGTACGACTATAGTACCATTTTTCCATTTACAGTACTGTGCTGTAAAATTTTACGGCACAATTGTGGTGACGGAGCTGCCATTTTTTTACTGCAAGGTGTAAATATATATTTTTACAATATATGTAAAAGTACTTAATGATCGAATGCATAAGCAAGTGAATAGTAATAATTAATATTAATCAATTATTCATGATTACAAGCAGCCGGAACTGCGATATGACTTTAGTCGGTAAGTATTTTTTGTTTGTGATCTGGTGGCTTAAAGATGTCACACTAGAAGAATAAAAAATGTTACTACCTTTCCATGTAGGATCTTCAGAGCTTCAAATTTTCCTTTCAGGTAACGACGTGCAACATCCAGCTCACTGATTAACTCATCAATCATCTGTCAAACACACTGACTTTACTTGTTATTCCACTGTTGACCACTAGATGGCCACATAGTATTGTTATTAATGCATCAATCATCTGTCAAACACACATTGACTTTACTTGTTATTCCACTGTTGACCACTAGATGGCCACATAGTATTGTTATTAATGCATCAATCATCTGTCAAACACACATTGACTTTACTTGTTATTCCACTGTTGACCACTAGATGGCCACATAGTATTGTTATTAACTCCTCAATCATCTGTCAAACACACATTGACTTTACTTGTTATTCCACTGTTGACCACTAGATGGCCACATAGTATTGTTATTAACTCATCAATCATCTGTCAAACACACACTGACTTTACTTGTTATTCCACTGTTGACCACTAGATGGCCACATAGTATTGTTATTAACTCATCAATCATCTGTCAAACACACACTGACTTTACTTGTTATTCCATTGTTGACCACTAGATGGCCACATAGTATTGTTATTAATGCATCAATCATCTGTCAAACACACACTGACTTTACTTGTTATTCCACTGTTGACCACTAGATGGCCACATAGTATTGTTATTAATGCATCAATCATCTGTCAAACACACACTGACTTTACTTGTTATTCCACTGTTGACCACTAGATGGCCACGTAGTATTGTTATTAATGCATCAATCATCTGTCAAACACACACTGACTTTACTTGTTATTCCACTGTTGACCACTAGATGGCCACATAGTATTGTTATTAATGCATCAATCATCTGTCAAACACACACTGACTTTACTTGTTTTTCCATTGTTGACCACTAGATGGCCACGTAGTATCGTTATTAACGCATCAATCATTTGTCAAACACACACTGACTTTACTTGTTATTCCACTGTTGACCACTAGATGGCCACATAGTATTGTTATTAATGCATCAATCATCTGTCAAACACACATTGACTTTACTTGTTATTCCACTGTTGACCACTAGATGGCCACATAGTATTGTTATTAATGCATCAATCATCTGTCAAACACACATTGACTTTACTTGTTATTCCACTGTTGACCACTAGATGGCCACATAGTATTGTTATTAATGCATCAATCATCTGTCAAACACACACTGACTTTACTTGTTTTTCCATTGTTGACCACTAGATGGCCACGTAGTATCGTTATTAACGCATCAATCATCTGTCAAACACACACTGACTTTACTTGTTATTCCACTGTTGACCACTAGATGGCCACATAGTATTGTTATTAATGCATCAATCATCTGTCAAACACACTGACTTTACTTGTTATTCCACTGTTGACCACTAGATGGCCACGTAGTATCGTTATTAACGCATAAATCATCTGTCAAACACACACTGACTTTACTTGTTATTCCACTGTTGACCACTAGATGGCCACATAGTATTGTTATTAATGCATCAATCATCTGTCAACCACACTGACTTTACTTGTTATTCCACTGTTGACCACTAGATGGCCACATAGTATTGTTATTAACTCATCAATCATCTGTCAAACACACATTGACTTTACTTGTTATTCCACTGTTGACCACTAGATGGCCACATAGTATTGTTATTAATGCATCAATCATCTGTCAAACACACTGACTTTACTTGTTATTCCACTGTTGACCACTAGATGGCCACGTAGTATCGTTATTAACGCATAAATCATCTGTCAAACACACACTGACTTTACTTGTTATTCCACTGTTGACCACTAGATGGCCACATAGTATTGTTATTAATGCATCAATCATCTGTCAACCACACTGACTTTACTTGTTATTCCACTGTTGACCACTAGATGGCCACATAGTATTGTTATTAATGCATCAATCATCTGTCAACCACACTGACTTTACTTGTTATTCCACTGTTGACCACTAGATGGCCACATAGTATTGTTATTAACTCATCAATCATCTGTCAAACACACTGACTTTACTTGTTATTCCACTGTTGACCACTAGATGGCCACATAGTATTAAATTAAATGATAAATGGGTTATACTTGTATAGCGCTTTTCTACCTTCAAGGTACTCAAAGCGCTTTGACAGTATTTCCACATTCACCCATTCACACACACATTCACACACTGATGGCGGGAGCTGCCATGCAAGGCGCTAACCAGCAGCCATCAGGAGCAAGGGTGAAGTGTCTTGCTCAAGGACACAACGGACGTGACTAGGTTGGTAGAAGGTGGGAATCGAACCAGGAATATTGTTATTAATACATCAATCATCTGTCAAACACACACTGACTTTACTTGTTATTCCACTGTTGACCACTAGATGGCCACATAGTATTGTTATTAACTCATCAATCATCTGTCAAACACACATTGACTTTACTTGTTATTCCACTGTTGACCACTAGATGGCCACATAGTATTGTTATTAACTCATCAATCATCTGTCAAACACACATTGACTTTACTTGTTATTCCACTGTTGACCACTAGATGGCCACATAGTATTGTTATTAATACATCAATCATCTGTCAAACACACACTGACTTTACTTGTTATTCCACTGTTGACCACTAGATGGCCACATAGTATTGTTATTAATGCATCAATCATCTGTCAAACACACATTGACTTTACTTGTTATTCCACTGTTTACCACTAGATGGCCACATAGTATTGTTATTAACGCATCAATCATCTGTCAAACACACATTGACTTTACTTGTTATTCCACTGTTGACCACTAGATGGCCACGTAGTATTGTTATTAATGCATCAATCATCTGTCAAACACACATTGACTTTACTTGTTATTCCACTGTTGACCACTAGATGGCCACGTAGTATTGTTATTAATGCATCAATCATCTGCCAAACACACTGACTTTACTTGTTATTCCACTGTTGACCACTAGATGGCCACGTAGTATTGTTATTAATGCATCAATCATCTGTCAAACACACATTGACTTTACTTGTTATTCCACTGTTGACCACTAGATGGCCACATAGTATTGTTATTAATGCATCAATCATCTGTCAAACACACTGACTTTACTTGTTATTCCACTGTTGACCACTAGATGGCCACATAGTATTGTTATTAATGCATCAATCATCTGTCAAACACACTGACTTTACTTGTTATTCCACTGTTGACCACTAGATGGCCACATAGTATTGTTATTAATGCATCAATCATCTGTCAAACACACACTGACTTTACTTGTTATTCCCCTGTTGACCACTAGATGGCCACGTAGTATCGTTATTAACTCATCAATCATCTGTCAAACACACATTGACTTTACTTGTTATTCCACTGTTGACCACTAGATGGCCACATAGTATCGTTATTAATGCATCAATCATCTGTCAAACACACACTGACTTTACTTGTTATTCCACTGTTGACCACTAGATGGCCACATAGTATTGTTATTAATACATCAATCATCTGTCAAACACACTGACTTTACTTGTTATTCCACTGTTGACCACTAGATGGCCACATAGTATTGTTATTAATACATCAATCATCTGTCAAACACACTGACTTTACTTGTTATTCCACTGTTGACCACTAGATGGCCACATAGTATTGTTATTAATGCATCAATCATCTGTCAAACACACACTGACTTTACTTGTTATTCCATTGTTGACCACTAGATGGCCACATAGTATTGTTATTAATGCATCAATCATCTGTCAAACACACACTGACTTTACTTGTTATTCCATTGTTGACCACTAGATGGCCACATAGTATTGTTATTAATGCATCAATCATCTGTCAAACACACACTGACTTTACTTGTTTTTCCATTGTTGACCACTAGATGGCCACGTAGTATCGTTATTAACGCATCAATCATTTGTCAAACACACACTGACTTTACTTGTTATTCCACTGTTGACCACTAGATGGCCACATAGTATTGTTATTAATGCATCAATCATCTGTCAAACACACATTGACTTTACTTGTTATTCCACTGTTGACCACTAGATGGCCACATAGTATTGTTATTAATGCATCAATCATCTGTCAAACACACATTGACTTTACTTGTTATTCCACTGTTGACCACTAGATGGCCACATAGTATTGTTATTAATGCATCAATCATCTGTCAAACACACACTGACTTTACTTGTTTTTCCATTGTTGACCACTAGATGGCCACGTAGTATCGTTATTAACGCATCAATCATCTGTCAAACACACACTGACTTTACTTGTTATTCCACTGTTGACCGCTAGATGGCCACATAGTATTGTTATTAATGCATCAATCATCTGTCAAACACACTGACTTTACTTGTTATTCCACTGTTGACCACTAGATGGCCACGTAGTATCGTTATTAACGCATAAATCATCTGTCAAACACACACTGACTTTACTTGTTATTCCACTGTTGACCACTAGATGGCCACATAGTATTGTTATTAATGCATCAATCATCTGTCAACCACACTGACTTTACTTGTTATTCCACTGTTGACCACTAGATGGCCACATAGTATTGTTATTAACTCATCAATCATCTGTCAAACACACATTGACTTTACTTGTTATTCCACTGTTGACCACTAGATGGCCACATAGTATTAAATTAAATGATAAATGGGTTATACTTGTATAGCGCTTTTCTACCTTCAAGGTACTCAAAGCGCTTTGACAGTATTTCCACATTCACCCATTCACACACACATTCACACACTGATGGCGGGAGCTGCCATGCAAGGCGCTAACCAGCAGCCATCAGGAGCAAGGGTGAAGTGTCTTGCTCAAGGACACAACGGACGTGACTAGGTTGGTAGAAGGTGGGAATCGAACCAGGAATATTGTTATTAATACATCAATCATCTGTCAAACACACACTGACTTTACTTGTTATTCCACTGTTGACCACTAGATGGCCACATAGTATTGTTATTAACTCATCAATCATCTGTCAAACACACATTGACTTTACTTGTTATTCCACTGTTGACCACTAGATGGCCACGTAGTATTGTTATTAATGCATCAATCATCTGTCAAACACACTGACTTTACTTGTTATTCCACTGTTGACCACTAGATGGCCACGTAGTATCGTTATTAATGCATCAATCATCTGTCAAACACACACTGACTTTACTTGTTATTCCACTGTTGACCACTAGATGGCCACATAGTATTGTTATTAATGCATCAATCATCTGTCAAACACACATTGACTTTACTTGTTATTCCACTGTTGACCACTAGATGGCCACATAGCATCGTTATTAACTCATCAATCATCTGTCAAACACACACTGACTTTACTTGTTATTCCATTGTTGACCACTAGATGGCCACATAGTATTGTTATTAATGCATCAATCATCTGTCAAACACACATTGACTTTACTTGTTATTCCACTGTTGACCACTAGATGGCCACATAGTATTGTTATTAATGCATCAATCATCTGTCAAACACACACTGACTTTACTTGTTATTCCACTGTTGACCACTAGATGGCCACATAGTATTGTTATTAATGCATCAATCATCTGTCAAACACACATTGACTTTACTTGTTATTCCACTGTTGACCACTAGATGGCCACATAGTATTGTTATTAATGCATCAATCATCTGTCAAACACACATTGACTTTACTTGTTATTCCACTGTTTACCACTAGATGGCCACATAGTATTGTTATTAACTCATCAATCATCTGTCAAACACACATTGACTTTACTTGTTATTCCACTGTTGACCACTAGATGGCCACGTAGTATTGTTATTAATGCATCAATCATCTGTCAAACACACTGACTTTACTTGTTATTCCACTGTTGACCACTAGATGGCCACGTAGTATTGTTATTAATGCATCAATCATCTGTCAAACACACATTGACTTTACTTGTTATTCCACTGTTGACCACTAGATGGCCACATAGTATTGTTATTAATGCATCAATCATCTGTCAAACACACTGACTTTACTTGTTATTCCACTGTTGACCACTAGATGGCCACATAGTATTGTTATTAATGCATCAATCATCTGTCAAACACACACTGACTTTACTTGTTATTCCACTGTTGACCACTAGATGGCCACGTAGTATTGTTATTAATGCATCAATCATCTGTCAAACACACTGACTTTACTTGTTATTCCACTGTTGACCACTAGATGGCCACATAGTATTGTTATTAATGCATCAATCATCTGTCAAACACACTGACTTTACTTGTTATTCCACTGTTGACCCCTAGATGGCCACATAGTATTGTTATTAATGCATCAATCATCTGTCAAACACACACTGACTTTACTTGTTATTCCACTGTTGACCACTAGATGGCCACGTAGTATCGTTATTAACTCATCAATCATCTGTCAAACACACATTGACTTTACTTGTTATTCCACTGTTGACCACTAGATGGCCACATAGTATTGTTATTAACTCATCAATCATCTGTCAAACACACATTGACTTTACTTGTTATTCCACTGTTGACCACTAGATGGCCACGTAATATTGTTATTAATGCATCAATCATCTGTCAAACACACATTGACTTTACTTGTTATTCCACTGTTGACCACTAGATGGCCACGTAGTATTGTTATTAATGCATCAATCATCTGCCAAACACACTGACTTTACTTGTTATTCCACTGTTGACCACTAGATGGCCACATAGTATTGTTATTAATGCATCAATCATCTGTCAAACACACTGACTTTACTTGTTATTCCACTGTTGACCACTAGATGGCCACATAGTATTGTTATTAATGCATCAATCATCTGTCAAACACACTGACTTTACTTGTTATTCCACTGTTGACCACTAGATGGCCACATAGTTTCGTTATTAACGCATCAATCATCTGTCAAACACACATTGACTTTACTTGTCATTCCACTGTTGACCACTAGATGGCCACATAGTATTGTTATTAATGCATCAATCATCTGTCAAACACACACTGACTTTACTTGTTATTCCACTGTTGACCACTAGATGGCCACGTAGTATCGTTATTAACTCATCAATCATCTGTCAAACACACATTGACTTTACTTGTTATTCCACTGTTGACCACTAGATGGCCACGTAGTATTGTTATTAATGCATCAATCATCTGTCAAACACACATTGACTTTACTTGTTATTCCACTGTTGACCACTAGATGGCCACGTAGTATTGTTATTAATGCATCAATCATCTGTCAAACACACTGACTTTACTTGTTATTCCACTGTTGACCACTAGATGGCCACATAGTATTGTTATTAATGCATCAATCATCTGTCAAACACACATTGACTTTACTTGTTATTCCACTGTTGACCACTAGATGGCCACATAGTATTGTTATTAATGCATCAATCATCTGTCAAACACACTGACTTTACTTGTTATTCCACTGTTGACCACTAGATGGCCACATAGTATTGTTATTAATGCATCAATCATCTGTCAAACACACTGACTTTACTTGTTATTCCACTGTTGACCACTAGATGGCCACATAGTATTGTTATTAATGCATCAATCATCTGTCAAACACACATTGACTTTACTTGTTATTCCACTGTTGACCACTAGATGGCCACATAGTATTGTTATTAACTCATCAATCATCTGTCAAACACACATTGACTTTACTTGTTATTCCACTGTTGACCACTAGATGGCCACGTAGTATTGTTATTAATGCATCAATCATCTGTCAAACACACATTGACTTTACTTGTTATTCCACTGTTGACCACTAGATGGCCACGTAGTATTGTTATTAATGCATCAATCATCTGTCAAACACACTGACTTTACTTGTTATTCCACTGTTGACCACTAGATGGCCACGTAGTATTGTTATTAATGCATCAATCATCTGTCAAACACACATTGACTTTACTTGTTATTCCACTGTTGACCACTAGATGGCCACATAGTATCGTTATTAATGCATCAATCATCTGTCAAACACACTGACTTTACTTGTTATTCCACTGTTGACCACTAGATGGCCACGTAGTATCGTTATTAACGCATAAATCATCTGTCAAACACACACTGACTTTACTTGTTATTCCACTGTTGACCACTAGATGGCCACATAGTATTGTTATTAATGCATCAATCATCTGTCAACCACACTGACTTTACTTGTTATTCCACTGTTGACCACTAGATGGCCACATAGTATTGTTATTAATGCATCAATCATCTGTCAAACACACACTGACTTTACTTGTTATTCCACTGTTGACCACTAGATGGCCACATAGTATTGTTATTAATGCATCAATCATCTGTCAAACATACACTGACTTTACTTGTTATTCCATTGTTGACCACTAGATGGCCACATAGTATTGTTATTAATGCATCAATCATCATATGGCACTGTGACTGTAATACAGTGATCATATGGCACTGTGACTGTAATACAGTGATCATATGGCACTGTGACTGTAATACAGTGATCATATGGCACTGTGACTGTAATACAGTGATCATATGGCACTGTGACTGTAATACAGTGATCATATGGCACTGTGACTGTAATACAGTGATCATATGGCACTGTGTAATATCACCACCAAGCGTGGACTACATCAGTGGTCCCCAACCTTGTTGTACTTGCGGACCGGTCAATGCTTGAAAATTTGTCCCACGGACCGGGGGGGGGGGGGGCTAGTAAAAAAATATTTTTTTATTTTTGTCATAAAGAAATACAATTATGTGTGCTTACGGACTGTATACCTGCAGACTGTATTGATTTATATTGATATATAATGTATATATTGTGTTTTTTATGTTGATTTAATTTTTAAAAGTATATATATATATTTCTTGTGCGGCTGCGGCCCGGTACCAATCGGCCCACGGACCGGTACCGGGCCGTGGGCCGGTGGTTGGGGACCACTGGACTACATGACTGACCAGAAGTGGTGACTCACCTGGCCAGATGCTTGGAGTCGGTCTTGCAACTCCTGGTTGGACATGTCCATCAGGGACTCTGCTGGTTTGTCCATCAGGGACTCTGCTGGTTTGGCAGAAGTTGTGTCAATAAGTTTAAACAATAATAATAATAGTTACAATAGCAATAATAATAATAATAAAGTGACGGTGCGCTCTTATTACGTCGTCACTTGAGGACCAGCACGTCTCTCTCTCTCTTTTAGGCCAGGAGAGCGAGGACACACCTGCACACACCTGCACACACCTGCACACACCTGCACACTGACACCAAGTCAATGTCAGTGTTGTGACTTGTAGTGTGTAGTCAATGTAGACCACTACACTCACATGATGGACAACACCTCCCACCCACTACACTCACATTATGGACAACACCTCCCACCCACTACACTCACATGATGGACAACACCTCCCACCCACTACACTCACATGATGGACAACACCTCCCACCCACTACACTCACATGATGGACAACACCTCCCACCCACTACACTCACATGATGGACAACACCTCCCACCCACTACACTCACATGATGGACAACACCTCCCACCCACTACACTCACATGATGGACAACACCTCCCACCCACTACACTCACATTATGGACAACACCTCCCACCCACTACACTCACATTATGGACAACACCTCCCACCCACTACACTCACATTATGGACAACACCTCCCACCCACTACACTCACATGATGGACAACACCTCCCACCCACTACACTCACATTATGGACAACACCTCCCACCCACTACACTCACATTATGGACAACACCTCCCACCCACTACACTCACATTATGGACAACACCTCCCACCCACTACACTCACATGATGGACAACACCTCCCACCCACTACACTCACATGATGGACAACACCTCCCACCCACTACACTCACATTATGGACAACACCTCCCACCCACTACACTCACATGATGGACAACACCTCCCACCCACTACACTCACATTATGGACAACACCTCCCACCCACTACACTCACATTATGGACAACACCTCCCACCCACTACACTCACATTATGGACAACACCTCCCACCCACTACACTCACATTATGGACAACACCTCCCACCCACTACACTCACATTATGGACAACACCTCCCACCCACTACACTCACATGATGGACAACACCTCCCACCCACTACACTCACATGATGGACAACACCTCCCACCCACTACACTCACATGATGGACAACACCTCCCACCCACTACACTCACATGATGGACAACACCTCCCACCCACTACACTCACATGATGGACAACACCTCCCACCCACTACACTCACATGATGGACAACACCTCCCACCCACTACACTCACATTATGGACAACACCTCCCACCCACTACACTCACATGATGGACAACACCTCCCACCCACTACACTCACATTATGGACAACACCTCCCACCCACTACACTCACATGATGGACAACACCTCCCACCCACTACACTCACATGATGGACAACACCTCCCACCCACTACACTCACATTATGGACAACACCTCCCACCCACTACACTCACATGATGGACAACACCTCCCACCCACTACACTCACATTATGGACAACACCTCCCACCCACTACACTCACATGATGGACAACACCTCCCACCCACTACACTCACATGATGGACAACACCTCCCACCCACTACACTCACATGATGGACAACACCTCCCACCCACTACACTCACATGATGGACAACACCTCCCACCCACTACACTCACATGATGGACAACACCTCCCACCCACTACACTCACATGATGGACAACACCTCCCACCCACTACACTCACATTATGGACAACACCTCCCACCCACTACACTCACATGATGGACAACACCTCCCACCCACTACACTCACATGATGGACAACACCTCCCACCCACTACACTCACATGATGGACAACACCTCCCACCCACTACACTCACATTATGGACAACACCTCCCACCCACTACACTCACATGATGGACACCACCTCCCACCCACTACACTCACATGATGGACAACACCTCCCACCCACTACACTCACATGATGGACAACACCTCCCACCCACTACACTCACATGATGGACAACACCTCCCACCCACTACACTCACATTATGGACAACACCTCCCACCCACTACACTCACATGATGGACAACACCTCCCACCCACTACACTCACATGATGGACAACACCTCCCACCCACTACACTGGGACCTTGCGGAGAGAATGAGCACGTTCAGACTCCCAGAATGCAACAGGGAACAACACAGGAGGTCCTTCACACCGACAGCCATCAGACTGTAGAATGCATATGTTCCTTGACTGCACTTCAATGTAGAGTATATGTAGTATATGTAGAATATATTTATATTATTTATTATTATATATGTTATATATATTATATTAATTATTATTCTTGTCTATTGTGAGCAAACTGTGGTGCTGAATTCCCCCCAGGGATCAATAAAGTACTTTCTATTCTATTCCAAGTCAATGTCAGTGTTGTGACTTGGAGAAGATACAGTCGGGTGTGTCACGCATGCCAGTGCACATTCATCTGTGCGCGCCACTCCGCACGGCAATCAATGTGCAATCATTCAGAACTCCACACAGCTGTGGCTGATGAGCGCCCTGGGCTTCTTAAGCCAGAGCAAAGCTGCGTTGTGGGCCAGAACATAGCTACATGTTCTGTACAGTAAGTCTGATTACGTCTCCAGCTTTCTGTGCCTCCTTGCTCTCTGTGTTTTTTCCTTGTCCTGCTCATTGTGTCGTCTTCCTTCCCCATATTCCAGCTGTCTCGTCTTCCTTCCCCATATTCCAGCTGTGTGTCTCGTCTTCCTTCCCCATATTCCAGCTGTGTCTCGTCTTCCTTCCCCATATTCCAGCTGTCTTGTCTTCCTTCCCCATATTCCAGCTGTGTCTCGTCTTCCTTCCCCATATTCTAGCTGTGTCTCGTCTTCCTTCCCCATATTCCAGCTGTGTCTCATCTTCCTTCCCCATATTCCAGCTGTGTCTCATCTTCCTTCCCCATATTCCAGCTGTGTCTCGTCTTCCTTCCCCATATTCCAGCTGTGTCTCGTCTTCCTTCCCCATATTCCAGCTGTGTCTCGTCTTCCTTCCCCATTGTCCAGCTGTGTCTCGTCTTCCTTCCCCATATTCCAGCTGTGTCTCATCTTCCTTCCCCATATTCCAGCTGTGTCTCGTCTTCCTTCCCCATATTCCAGCTGTGTGTCTGGTCTTCCTTCCCCATATTCCAGCTGTGTCTCGTCTTCCTTCCCCATATTCCAGCTGTGTCTCGTCTTCCTTCCCCATATTCCAGCTGTGTGTCTGGTCTTCCTTCCCCATATTCCAGCTGTGTCTCATCTTCCTTCCCCATATTCCAGCTGTGTGTCTCGTCTTCCTTCCCCATTGTCCAGCTGTGTGTCTCGTCTTCCTGGATCCCCTCTGGACTCTCTGCTGCCTCTCTGGATCTCCACCTCCCGCCTGCCCTCTGACCACGACGCCTCGTTCCAGCCCTTGACCTTCCGTCTGTCTCTGGACTTCCAAGCCTGTCTTGCCCTCCATGGACTTCCGCCTCTCACTCAACACGCACCTTCAACAACACACGGTAATACTTAGACCCTACACATAGTCGCACACCATATGTTGGGATTAATTACACACTTCAATCAATCAATGTTTATTTATATAGCCCTAAATCACAAGTGTCTCAAAGGGCTGCACAAGCCACAACGACATCCTCGGCTCAGATCCCACATCACTTCATCTGTTGCCCTGAACGATATGTCAAGAGTGTGGTGCTCGATTCTCCCCCGACACATAAAGCTGAGTCTATTCCACGCCACTGTGGAGTCTGACCTCCTGTATGGCTGCGAAAGCTGGACCCTGACACCCACCCTGCAGAAGTCCCTCGATGGGTGCTACACCAGAATGATACCAGCTGTTCTGAATGTGGACCAGAACATCCACATCACCAACAAGGACCTGTACGGGCAACTGCCGAGACTCAGCAAGAAGGTAACAGCTAGGAGGATGAGGCTGGCCGGCCACTGCCTCAGACATGGAGAGCTCCCGGCCAGCAGGCTGGTCCTATGGGAACCAACGCATGAGCATCGAGCACGAGGACGTCCCGCGCTAACGTACGTGGACATCCTGAAGAAAAATGTGGGAGCTGAAAGCTCTACAGAGCTGGCCGGGTGTATGCAGAACCAGAATGATTGGAGACTCCGATCGAAGCTCGTCTGAGGACGACTGAGAGAGACCACACACCAGAGGGCACCACATGAGACTGCACCACATGAGAAGGCACCACAAGAGAGTGCACCACATGAGAAGGCACCACATGAGACTGCGCCACATGAGAGGACACCACATGAGAGTGCACCACATGAGACTGCACTACATGAGAGGACACCACATGAGAGGGCACTACATGAGAGGGCACCACATGAGAGGGCACCACATGAGAGGACACCACATGAGAGGGCAGCACATGAGAGGACACCACATGAGAGGGCACCACATGAGACTGCACCACATGAGATGGCACCACATGAGAGTGCACGAGAATGCGCCACATGAGAGGACACCGCATGAGAGGGCACCACATGAAAGGGCACCACATGAGAGGGCAGCACATGAGAGGGCACCACAGAGTGCACGAGAATGCGCCACATGAGAGGGCAGCACATGAGAGTGCATGAGAATGCGCCACATGAGAGGGCACGAGAATGTGCCACATGAGAGGACACCACATGAGAGTGCGGTGGTCTCGTCACCCAGGAAGGTGGTCCCGTCACCCAGGAAGGTGGTCCCGTCACCCAGGTCTCCGTCCATCATGTCGTCATCCAGGCTGACCGCCTCATGGACCTCTTGCATCATCAGGACATGAGAGACACCACACGAGAGGGCACCGCATGAGAGGGCAGCACATGAGAGGGCACCACAGAGTGCACGAGAATGCGCCACATGAGAGGGCGCCACATGAGAGGGCACCACATGAGAGGGCACCACATGAGAGGGCAGCACATGAGAGGAGCACATGAGAGGGCACCGCATGAGAGGGCAGCACATGAGAGGGCACCACAGAGTGCACGAGAATGCGCCACATGAGAGGGCGCCACATGAGAGGGCACCACATGAGAGGGCACCACATGAGAGGGCAGCACATGAGAGGAGCACATGAGAGGGCACCACAGAGTGCACGAGAATGCGCCACACGAGAGGGCAGCACATGAGAGACACCACATGAGAGGGCAGCACATGAGAGGCACCACATGAGGGCAGCACATGAGAGACACCACATGAGAGGGCACCACTGCAGCACCTGAGGTCCACTCGAGCCCAAGGAGTCAAACAAGAGAATCATGTAAATACCAAATGACTACTTGGATTTAACGAGGAGTTACGTCTCTGTTTCCAACTTCAATCTCGCATGTTTAAAAAAGATGAACAAGGTGTTGGTGTCGGAGAAAGGCAAACTACACTCAGAAAACTCTTATTTTGCTCACTTCCTGTTTTGCGTCAGGCATTTCCTGCTCTCTATGGTGATCATCGCAATACACAACAGGAATGGATTCCACTTGGAGTCTCGGAGATGCTTTCTGGCCTCAGACTACTGATGAGGAGGATTATATTTGAGAAACTGGAAATTGTGATGTATCATGTTGTATGCTTGCATGTTCCAAATAAACTCAAACTCAACTCAACTCAACTCATCTGAAAGAAAGAAGCACTTCCTCTGCTAGCCTGCTAAAGAATATTAGGAAAAAGTGAAATGGAGACTTGAGAGCTGAAGTGAAGGTCATCACCTGGAACTTTCTTCTCCCAGCCTGCAGGTATCATGACTTTGGGAAGACAAGATGTTTCTCCTGCTGGCTGCTTCTTCCTTCTGCTGGACAGGAAGGTGGTCCTGTCACCCAAGAAGGTGGTCCTGTCACCCAAGAAGGTGGTCCTGTCACCCAAGAAGGTGGTCCCGTCACCCAGAAAGGTGGTCCCGTCACCCAAGAAGGTGGTCCCGTCACCCAGTAAGGTGGTCCTGTCACCCAAGAAGGTGGTCCCGTCACCCAGTAAGGTGGTCCTGTCACCCAAGAAGGTGGTCCCGTCACCCAGTAAGGTGGTCCTGTCACCCAGTAAGGTGGTCCTGTCACCCAAGAAGGTGGTCCTGTCACCCAGTAAGGTGGTCCTGTCACCCAAGAAGGTGGTCCCGTCACCCAGTAAGGTGGTCCCGTCACCCAGTAAGGTGGTCCCGTCACCCAGTAAGGTGGTCCCGTCACCCAGTAAGGTGGTCCCGTCACCCAGGTCTCCGTCCATCATGTCGTCGTCCAGGCTGACCGCCTCATGGACCTCTTGCATCATCAGGACCAGGTCTGCATGACATTCACAGGCTGCTTAGAAACATCACGTGATCACTAGGGATGATGCTCAAAACTGGTTTTCCCGGTTGTTCGATAAGAAAAGAACCGAGTCCTCGGACTCGAATCCCTTTTTGAGAACCAGTACCCGTTATCGAGACCACTATAGTAAAGAAAAAGAGTTGGTTCTTTATTCGAATCCCTGAGAAAGAATCCCTTCTTACAGGAAATGCCCTGTGAGACGCAATGTTATGCCCATTTGATTGTAGACTCTTACTGACACCTTGTGGCGATATGAAAATACTACGCGTCATTAGTTTGGGCACTTCCGGGTTGGCGAGTCAGTTCAGTTCATGAGACAATTGAAAAGTAGACAAGCTGTGTTAGCTCCTACAAGCCTTGGAAAAGATAAGTGTGTAAGTAAACTGTTTAACTTGTTTATGTAAGTCAATATTAAGGTGGAAAGTGTTTACATTTGGTACTAAGATGTTTATTGAAAAACGATTTTTGTGGACTGTTTCAATGGATGTTTTGAGGACTTAAAATGGCTGCCAGTCGTGTATTTTCACCATCGAAATAGTTTCAACACTCAGAAGTATTTGTTTGATGATAGTACTGTATATTTGTGTGAAGCTAATATTTACATATTGTGTATTACATTTCAGTATGTTAGCTTATACATTTGTCATTGTGAGTATTTTAGTTTAAAAAAAAAACAAAAAACAGTCCAGTGCAAGACAAAAGTAAAGATAGGAAAAGACAAAGCAAGATCAACAACAATAAAGAGCCTAAATGGATGAATCTGCTTTGGAACTTTATTAGACGTCTTGGATTGTTTGTTAGCTGTCTGGCTAGCTGTATAAGCTCAACACGTATAGTGAGGGCAGGACAGGCAATATGCAATTATTGCCAGGCTTCGCTCTCATGTAAGGGAAGAAGAATTGTTGATTGATGACTGTGGTGTTCTTAGTGTCATAGTGTGTGTAGTTCATATGTTCCAATAGCAGCAGAAGTGCACTTTTTGGAGAGCTGTATTATTTTCAGTTTTGTGCCCAAGAGACTGATTTTATTTAACACTATATTATTATTTATACACCTATAGTGATCACAGAGACAGCTTGTTTTTGTGTTACTGTATATATTTGTTTTTCTGAAAAATCCCACTTAATAAACTTTGGGTAACAACAGTCAATATTTTTTTTTTTTAGTGGGGTAACAGTCAATATTTATTTATTTATTTTATTTTATTTTTTCTTATAAAATAAAAGTGAGCTTTTGTTAAACCAAATATTGTGTTTTTTTCCATATACAACAACCTATCTGGACTCCATAAGAGAATCGATAAGGAATCGGTTCGATAAGAGGATTCGATAATGGGCTCAAACTCGATAATTTCTTATCAAACATCATCCCTAGTGATCACTCAGCAAAATCTGACATTCATTGAACATACGAACACCTTCTGAAACATACGCACACCTTCTGAAGCATACGGACACCTTCTGAAACATACGGACACCTTCTGAAACGTACTGACACCTTCTGAAACGTACTGACACCTTCTGAAACGTACTGACACCTTCTGAAACATACGCACACCTTCTGAAACGTACTGACACCTTCTGAAACGTACTTACACCTTCTGAAACATACGCACACCTTCTGAAACATACGCACACCTTCTGAAACATACGGACACCTTCTGAAACATACGCACACCTTCTGAAACATACGCACACCTTCTGAAACATACGCACACCTTCTGAAACATACGCACACCTTCTGAAACGTACTGACACCTTCTGAAATGTACGCACACTTTGTTTTGTCCTGTCCAGCTTCTCAGGCAAATCATATAGTAGATGTAGATGATCATATAGTAGATGTAGATGATCATATAGTAGATGTAGATGATCATATAGTAGATGTAGATGATCATATAGTAGATGTAGATGATCATATAGTAGATGTAGATGATCATATAGTAGATGTAGATAATCATATAGTAGATGTAGATGATCATATAGTAGATGTAGATGATCATATAGCTGATGTAGATGATCATATAGTAGATGTAGATGATCATATAGTAGATGTAGATAATCATATAGTAGATGTAGATGATCATATAGTTGATGTAGATGATCATATAGTAGATGTAGATGATCATATAGCTGATGTAGATGATCATATAGTAGATGTAGATGATCATATAGTAGATGTAGATAATCATATAGTAGATGTAGATGATCATATAGTTGATGTAGATGATCATATAGTTGATGTAGATGATCATATAGTAGATGTAGATGATCATATAGTAGATGTAGATGATCATATAGTAGATGTAGATGATCATATAGTTGATGTAGATGATCATATAGTAGATGTAGATGATCATATAGTAGATGTAGATGATCATATAGTAGATATAGATGATCATATAGTAGATGTAGATGATCATATAGTAGATGATCATACAGTAGATGTAGATGATCATATAGTAGATGTAGATGATCATATAGTAGATGTAGATGATCATATAGTAGATGTAGATGATCATATAGTAGATGTAGATGATCATATAGTAGATGTAGATGATCATATAGTTGATGTAGATGATCATATAGTAGATGTAGATGATCATATAGTAGATGTAGATGATCATATAGTAGATGTAGATGATCATATAGTAGATGTAGATGATCATATAGTAGATGTAGATGATCATATAGTAGATGTAGATGATCATATAGTAGATGTAGATGATCATATAGTAGATGTAGATGATCATATAGTAGATGTAGATGATCATATAGTAGATGTAGATGATCATATAGTAGATGTAGATGATCATATAGTTGATGTAGATGATCATATAGTTGATGTAGATGATCATATAGTAGATGTAGATGATCATATAGTAGATGTAGATGATCATATAGTAGATGTAGATGATCATATAGTTGATGTAGATGATCATATAGTAGATGTAGATGCCCATATAGTTGATGTAGATGATCATATAGTAGATGTAGATGATCATATAGTTGATGTAGATGATCATATAGTAGATGTAGATGATCATATAGTTGATGTAGATGATCATATAGTAGATGTAGATGATCATATAGTAGATGTAGATGATCATATAGTAGATGTAGATGATCATATAGTAGATGTAGATGATCATATAGTAGATGTAGATGATCATATAGTAGATGTAGATGATCATATAGTAGATGTAGATGATCATATAGTAGATGTAGATGATCATATAGTAGATGTAGATGATCATATAGTAGATGTAGATGATCATATAGTAGATGTAGATGATCATATAGTAGATGTAGATGATCATATAGTAGATGTAGATGATCATATAGTAGATGTAGATGATCATATAGTAGATGTAGATGATCATATAGTAGATGTAGATGATCATATAGTAGATGTAGATGATCATATAGTTGATGTAGATGATCATATAGTAGATGTAGATGATCATATAGTAGATGTAGATGATCATATAGTAGATGTAGATCACATATGTCAGAGTCAAGGCCCGCGGGCCATATCCGGCCCGCGAGAAGGTTTTTTACGGCCCTTGGGATGATCTTGATTTATTATTAGAACCGGCCCGCAGATCTTTTTTTTTTTTTTTTTTTTTTTTTTTTTTTTTTTTAGACCGCAGATCTTTTACACGCACCAAGCGGATGCCGGTCCAAGGTTCCGAAAGGGGGCGAGCGGCCCGCCGGGACGCGCCTGCCGGCCGAAGGGCTGCAGCCCGGCCGTCAGTCGCGGAGCCCGCCGTGCCACGCGCGCCAAGGGGGCGGGCCGAAACCCGGCCCCGAGGCCCTGAGACTTCTGCTTTGTTTCCCCAAACCGCGCGTCACCGCCGGGCCCGCACCACCGTCGGGCTGCAGCCCGAGCGTCGGTGGCGGAACCCGTCATGTGCCGCGCGCGCCAAGCGGAGCGGGGGGGTCAAGCGGGCCGAAACCCGCAGGCCATCCCCTCACCACGAGGCCCTGAGACTTCTGCGTTTGACCCCTACGCGCGGCCCGTCGGGACGCGCCCGCCGTCAAGCCACGAGGGCCAGCCGTCGGGTCGCGGAGCCCGCCGTGCCACGCGCGCCAAGGGGCGGGCCGAAACCAGCGGGGTGTTTCGGGCACCCAACTCGCCTCCCTCCCACGGAGGGAGGAGGGGGGTTTAATGTGAACATTACTGTGCAATCACATATTTAGAGTTTTTACTCAATTCAAGTTTAAAAGTTAAAGTTTAATATTTGTTTTCACTGCATGTTACTTCTCCTTAAACAAAGTGTTGTTTTTGATTTATAGATTTTTGCACTTTATTTTATTGTATTTCAATTTAATTATATTTTTAAAATATTTCAGTTGAGTGGATGATAGAAAATTGCTATTATTGTTTTTTTCTTTGAAGTAAATTTAGCCCACTTTTGCTAAAATAGAAAATATAGGCTACTGATGGTGCCTTGAATACCGGTTTCTTTCATTTAATGTTCATGTTATGGGGATTTTTATATAAAGGAAATTTGTCTTTTGTGTCTGTTGAAAATTAAAGATTACTGACAGAGCCATAAGAAAATATTGCTTTATTTATCTGATCATATTGGAATATATTTGTTAGGTTTTCAGTAGGTTCAATTAGGTTCACTAGACTATATGCGTCATTTAAAATTTTTTCAATGAACATTCGAACAGTCCGGCCCTCGGCTTGTAGCTAAATTTTTTATTTGGCCCTCCGTCCATTTGACTTTGACACCCCTGATGTAGATGATCATATAGTTGATGTAGATGATCATATAGTAGATGCCATGTGGGTCGACTAGCCCCAAGTCCAAACCCACCTCTTCCGTGCTGCACTTGTCCCACTATGTCTCCATGCCTGAGAGCAGATTTGGCTTGTTGCACGGCCTCAGATGGGATCCATTTTCTCCCGGTTGCCAGTCTGGGAGCAACCGCTCCCATACTCACCTCATCTTGAGACTCAGTCAGTGTCATGCTCAGCCTCACCTTGGTGCATTCAAACTCCTCCGTGAGGCTAGAGATGGGCAGTTCCAGGGCACCATGACCATATAGGCTGATGTTACTGAGGCACCGTGGAAGGTCAAGCCACTTCTTGATGTGTGCACTGACTGTTCTCTCCAGCTTCTCCACTTTGGACATGGGGATTCTGTATACTGTTAGTGGCCACATCAAACGGGGGAGCAATCCAAAATGTAGGCATCACAGTTTCAACTTGCCAGGGAGTAAGGTCTTGTCAATGCGGACAAGGCCTTTGATGGTTTCTTCCCTCAGCTGATTGCTCTGGTCCGAGTCTTTGAGACTTGCGTTGTACAACCGCCCTAGACTCTTGACTGGCAGCTCTGATACCAACGGAATGGGAGTATCCTCGATGTAGAACCTCTGGTCCGTGAGTTTCCCCTTGACGATAGATATGCTCCTGGACTTGCTGGGTTTAAACTTCATCCGTGCCCATGTAATGTTGGCATGAAGCTTTCCCAGCAGATGTTTAGTGCATGCAACGGTTGAGGTCAAGGTGGTCATGTCTTCCATGTAGGCACGGATGGGAGGTAGACGCTGTCCCCCTCTCAGACGTTCTCCACCCACAACCCATTTGGAAGCTCGAATTATCACTTCCATTGCCATGGTGAAGGCTAGAGGGGAGATGGTACATCCAGCCATTATTCCCACTTCCAGAGATTGCCATGATGTTGTGTGTTCTGTTGTTTTGACACAAAATTGCAGATCACGGAAGTAGTTTTTCACGAGGTTTGTGATGGTATTTGGGATGTGGAAGAAGTTGAAGGCTGTCCAGATGAGAGAATGAGGGACGGATCCAAAAGCATTGGCTAGGTCTGGCAGATTGGATTTGGTGCCATATCATGCTGGTATGCTCCAAGCAGCCTGAGAAACCAGGTATTCCAGCTTTCTGCACGGATGTATCAATCAAGCTGTTTTGCTTCAGGTACGTTGTCATCCCTTTAGCAACGATGCTAAAGAAGACCTTCCCTTCAACGTTTATCAGGTTGATCTGCCGGAATTGATCAATGTTTGAGGCATCTTTTTCTTTTGGGATTAACACTCCCCCAGCTCTGCGCCACACTTTTGGGATGGTTTGTTTCGTCCACATCACCTTCATCTGCCTCCACAGAAAGCGTAAGACATTTGGGGAATTTTTGTATAGCTGATATGGAACTCCATTTGGTCCTGGAGCTGAAGCTGCCCTTGATTTCCTCACTGCTTCCTCAACCTCACTCCACCTTAGGGGACTGTCGTCCAGCTGGTGTTCTGGTTGAGGTATTGGTGGCATGTCTGATGGTACCTCTCTCTGTGCGAATCTTTGACTGTCTGTGTGAGTGGTTTTCAGGTGGTCTTCCAGTTCCCTCTTTGGCACCTTAAGTGACCCACTCTTTTCCTTTGTGAAGAGGCCTTTCACAAATCTGAAAGGGTCCTTGTTGAAGGATGTTCTCGCCCTTTCCTTCCTCTTGCGCCGAGTCCTGAGGTTTTCAGCTCTCCAGGTGTCCCTTCAGGTCTGTTTGCAGGAGTTCAATGCCCGCTCTTTCCTCCAGTGAGGCTCTCTTCCATTCCTTCCTCAAAACCCTTCTCTCTTTGACCAGTTGCTCGATTTCCAAGCTGTCTCAAGGTCTTTCCCTAGTTGTCAGCTGCCCTTTCACAGCAGTCACTGGATTTCTCCAGTTTATCATTTGAGCTCATAGGACTAGATCAGACCTGGGCATTCTGCGGCCCGCGGGCCACATCCGGCACTTTGTGCGTCCCTGTCCGGCCCGCATGAGGCCAATCATAAATTACAAAATACATTTTAAAAAGTATCTATGTCGAGTGTGCAATACAACGGTGCTGCTTTTGTTTTGAAAAGCGTTATGTGTATTACTTCTGTGTGGACGTATGCGCGTGCGTGATTGTGAGTGAATGTGAACAGCTGCAATCACAAATTACAAAATAAAGTTGAAAAAACATCTATGTCGTGCGCGCAATACAACTGTACTGCTTTTATTTTGAAAAGTGTTATTTATGTGCGTATGTCCGTGTGTAACCTGTGAGTGAAGGTGCACATGCAGCGACAAGTGATGCACGGTTTACACCTGAGACGCTAAAATGAGAAAAGTTGATGAGGAATGGCGTGTTTTCAACAAGACATGGACTGCCAAGCAACGTTCCCTCTAAGGTGCGTGCCTGCGCAATTGCGCACTGCTCAAGCGTCTGCTGCGCACAGCAAATACATGCCGCGCACCAAATCAAATCCCATCTGAATTCTAAACAAAATAATCACATTGTAACGTCTATCGAGATGCTTCGAGGACAGGAATTATATCCATCACTTTATTGAGCAAAACTGTTTATATTCGGCCATAACCACACCAAAAACATGAGTAAAACACTTCTATCTGGAAAAACTAGTCATTTTCTGCCGTACAAACCAGGCCAAAACCAACTTGTCATCTGTCACCAACACACATAGCACTAAACCACTGGTGCGTTTATGGCCACACAAAAAGTCGGACAACTCAAACACCACACAAAGTTACACTATGACTCCTCAGTCATACGTGTGCTTATTTTACTGTCATTTATTATTAATGTTAAATTATTGATATTAATCATGGAATGCTGTTACTAGAGAAAGTTACAGGAATGCACACTTCATGCTTACATTTCATTGTGCAACAGGAGGATGTTTAAGGGGAACTAAATGTGATTTCTGAAAGGGGTACAAATGATTTCCAAAGCAGTGCTTTTGGTATAAAGTTAAGTTAGGTTAAATGAAAATATTATTATTATTATTATTATTTATCTTACGGTATACATCAAAAATAATATTGAGCAAAATTTAATTGAAATATTGTTGATGTGGCCCTCCAGCAGTGCTCGGGTTGCTCATGCGGCCCCCGGTAAAAATTAATTGCCCACCCCTGGACTAGATAGTACAATCCCTCAGATTAATCAGTATACAAAGTAAAAGTGAACAAAGTACATGTATACAAATTAGAAGTATACAATGTACAAATACATAAGAGTACAAGAGTACAAATATATAAAAGTACAAGTATACACAAGTAGAAATATACAAAGTAGAAGTATACAAGAGTAGAAGTATACAAAGTACAAGTATACAAAGAACAAGTATACAAAAGTACAAGAATACAAAGTACAAGTATACAAAGTACAAGTATAACAATATGAAGTTTACAAAGTACAAGTATAACAATATGAAGTTTACAAAGTACAAGTATATAAAAGTACAAGTATACAAAATACAAGTATACAAATTAGAAGTATACAAAATACAAGTATAAACGAGTACAAGTATACAAAGTACAAGTATACAAGAGTGGAAGAATACAAAGTACAAGTATATAAAAGTTCAAGTATAGAAGAGTAGAAGTACACAAAGTACAAGTATACAAAGTACAAGCATACAAAGTACACGCATACAAAGTACAAGTATATAAAAGTACAAGTATACAAGAGTACAAGTATACAAAGTACAAGTATATAAAAGTACAAGTATACAAGAGTAGAAGTATACAAGAGTAGAAGTATACAAGAGTAGAAGTATACAAAGTACAAGTATACAAAGTACAAGTATACAAAGTACAAGAATGCAAAGTACAAGTATACAAAGTACAATAATACAAAGTAGAAGTATACAAAGTACAAGAATAAAAAGTAAAAGTATACAAAGTACAAGAATACAAAGTAGAAGTATACAAGAGTAGAATTATACAAAGTACAAGAATACAAAGTATAAGAATACAAAGTACAAGAATACAAATTAAAAGTATACAAAGTACAAGAATACAAAGTAGAAGTATACAAAGTACAAAAATACGAAGTAAAAGTATACAAAGTAGAAGTAAACAAAGTAGAAGTACACAAAGTACAAGAATATAAAGTAGAAGTATACATAGTACAAGAATACAAAGTAGAAGTATACAAAGTACAAGAATACAAAGTACAAGAATACAAAGTAGAAGTATACAAAGTACAAGAATACAAAGTAGAAGTATACAAGAGTAGAAGTATACAAAGTAGTAGTATACAAAGTAGAAGTATACAAAGTACAAGAATACAAAGTAAAAGAATACAAAGTTGAAGTATACAAAGTACAAGTATACAAAGTAGAAGTATACAAAGTACAAGAACACAAAGTACAAGGAAACAAAGTACAAGAATACAAAGTAGAAGTATACAAAGTACAAGAATACAAAGTAGAAGAATACAAAGTAGAAGTATAGAAAGTACAAGAATACAAAGTAGAGGTATACAAAGTACAAGAATACAAAGTAGAAGTATACAAAGTACAAGAATACAAAGTAGAAGAATACAAAGTAGAAGAATACAAAGTAGAAGTATACAAAGTACAAGAATACAAAGTAGAAGTATACAAAGTACAAGAATACAAAGTAGAAGTATACAAAGTACAAGAATACAAAGTAGAAGTATACAAAGTAGAATTATACAAAGTAGAAGTATACAAAGTACAAGAATACAAAGTAGAAGAATACAAAGTAGAAGAATACAAAGTAGAAGTATACAAAGTACAAGAATACAAAGTAGAAGTATACAAAGTACAAGAATACAAAGTAGAAGTATACAAAGTAGAATTATACAAAGTAGAAGTATACAAAGTAGAAGAATACAAAGTAGAAGAATACAAAGTAGAAGTATACAAAGTACAAGAATACAAAGTAGAAGTATACAAAGTAGAAGTATACAAGAGTACCTGTTAGATGTTTCCTGAGTTGAAGTAGAAGGTTTAGAGGAACTTTAGAAGTCTGATGAGTCAATATTGAAATAAAGGGTGTGTGTGTGTCTGTGTGTGTGTGTGTGTGTGTATATACTGGTGTGTGTGTGTGTGTGTGTGTGTGTGTGTGTGTGTGTGTGTGTGTGTGTGTGTGTGTGTGTGTGTGTGTGTGTGTGTGTGTGTGTGTGTGTGTGTGTGTGTGTGTGTGTGTGTGTGTGTGTGTGTGTGTGTGTGTGTGTGTGTGTGTGTTAGTGTGTGTGTGCTGGCAATGCTTACTTAATGGAGACGTGGCTGTGTTTACACAGTCACCTCTAGGGGGCCTCTGACGGTATGGGGACAACAAAACAGGTCCCCTAAAGGGAAACCTTTTTAAATGATAGTCAGATCCATTGTGAAGATGCCACACAACTGATCCTCATGAAGATGTGGACTGGACTCTCTCTGAAGTGGAAAACAAACTGTGCAGACATTTTTCAAGGATTGTCATCAGGGGAAAACCAGGCAGACATGTTCCTATTCTCTTGACTCCAAAGATGCTGTGTGCATTACCACTTCTCCTTAAGTACTTGTGGAGTTCTCAAAGACAACACTTACCGTGGTTCTGACTGCATACGAGAGAGACTAGCATGTCATGCAAAGTGTCCTGTGTCACTTACATCATGCAAAGTGTCCTGTGTCACTTACATCATGCAAAGTGTCCTGTGTCACTTACATCATGCAAAGTGTCCTGTGTCACTTACATCATGCAAAGTGTCCTGTGTCACTTACATCATGCAAAGTGTCCTGTGTCACTTACATCATGCAAAGTGTCCTGTGTCACTTACATCATGCAAAGTGTCCTGTGTCACTTACATCATGCAAAGTGTCCTGTGTCACTTACATCATGCAAAGTGTCCTGTGTCACTTACATCATGCAAAGTGTCCTGTGTCACTTACATCATGCAAAGTGTCCTGTGTCACTTACATCATGCAAAGTGTCCTGTGTCACTTACATCATGCAAAGTGTCCTGTGTCACTTACATCATGCAAAGTGTCCCGTGTCACTTACATCATGCAAAGTGTCCTGTGTCACTTACATCATGCAAAGTGTCCTGTGTCACTTACATCATGCAAAGTGTCCTGTGTCACTTACATCATGCAAAGTGTCCTGTGTCACTTACATCATGCAAAGTGTCCTGTGTCACTTACATCATGCAAAGTGTCCTGTGTCACTTACATCATGCAAAGTGTCCTGTGTCACTTACATCATGCAAAGTGTCCTGTGTCACTTACATCATGCAAAGTGTCCTGTGTCACTTACATCATGCAAAGTGTCCCGTGTCACTTACATCATGCAAAGTGTCCTGTGTCACTTACATCATGCAAAGTGTCCTGTGTCACTTACATCATGCAAAGTGTCCCGTGTCACTTACATCATGCAAAGTGTCCTGTGTCACTTACATCCACCAAACTAGGACAACATGCTGCCACCCTTTCAACTGTGTTGTTTCCTTTGTCCATCATTTTTTTCCATCCTTTTGTTTGGTTTGAAGTCAACTATAAGCTCAACATGGTAACATGCTATGTCTCCCACCTGAAGAGGAACATCTTACCAGAGAGGACAAACACTGTTCATTTCCTGATAATGGTATGTGATGTCAATACTCATTTTGGGGGTTTATTAATAATAATAATAATAATAATGAATTGCATTGTTAAAATCTCAAAGTGCTACAAAGTATAAAAATAAAAATAGAAAGTAAGAATATATAATAAAAAATTAAAATAGAAATGAAATCATGACACACAAACAGAAACATAGATAAAAATAGAAATAAAAAGCATGAAAGCACTGGATAAAAAACAGATAAGCAAGCAGTGCATTTAAAAACAAGAATGCAGAGAAATGAGGTAAAAGCTGTGCTAAAAAGGTGGCTTTTTAGTCCCTTCTTAAAATGGTCGACCGACTGTGGTGCTCTAAGATGGTCGGGGAGAGCATTCCAAAGTTTGGGAGCGAGCGGTCGAGCAGAAAGCCCAGCGGCCCATAGATTGTAACTTTGTCCTGATGGCTTTGAGCAGGTTACTGTTTGAAGAGCGGAGGTTGCGGGTAGAAACTAGGTCCTTGAGGTAGGAGGTTGAGGGGAAACTAGGTCCTTGAGGTAGGAGGTTGAGGGGAAACTAGGTCCTTGAGGTAGGAGGTTGAGGGGAAACTAGGTCCTTGAGGTAGGAGGTTGAGGGGAAACTAGGTCCTTGAGGTAGGAGGTTGAGGGGAAACTAGGTCCTTGAGGTAGGAGGTTGAGGGGAAACTAGGTCCTTGAGGTAGGAGGTTGAGGGGAAACTAGGTCCTTGAGGTAGGAGGTTGAGGGGAAACTAGGTCCTTGAGGTAGGAGGTTGAGGGGAAACTAGGTCCTTGAGGTAGGAGGTTGAGGGGAAACTAGGTCCTTGAGGTAGGAGGTTGAGGGGAAACTAGGTCCTTGAGGTAGGAGGTTGAGGGGAAACTAGGTCCTTGAGGTAGGAGGTTGCGGGTAGAAACTAGGTCCTTGAGGTAGGAGGTTGAGGGGAAACTAGGTCCTTGAGGTAGGAGGTTGAGGGGAAACTAGGTCCTTGAGGTAGGAGGTTGAGGGGAAACTAGGTCCTTGAGGTAGGAGGTTGAGGGGAAACTAGGTCCTTGAGGTAGGAGGTTGAGGGGAAACTAGGTCCTTGAGGTAGGAGGTTGAGGGGAAACTAGGTCCTTGAGGTAGGAGGTTGAGGGGAAACTAGGTCCTTGAGGTAGGAGGTTGAGGGGAAACTAGGTCCTTGAGGTAGGAGGTTGAGGGGAAACTAGGTCCTTGAGGTAGGAGGTTGAGGGGAAACTAGGTCCTTGAGGTAGGAGGTGGAGGGGAAACTAGGTCCTTGAGGTAGGAGGTTGAGGGGAAACTAGGTCCTTGAGGTAGGAGGTTGAGGGGAAACTAGGTCCTTGAGGTAGGAGGTTGAGGGGAAACTAGGTCCTTGAGGTAGGAGGTTGAGGGGAAACTAGGTCCTTGAGGTAGGAGGTTGAGGGGAAACTAGGTCCTTGAGGTAGGAGGTGGAGGGGAAACTAGGTCGTTGAGGTAGGAGGTTGAGGGGAAACTAGGTCCTTGAGGTAGGAGGTGGAGGGGAAACTAGGTCCTTGAGGTAGAAGGGGGCGTTGCCGTAGATCAGGGGTGTCCAAACTTTTTCCACAAAGGGCCGCACACTGACGAGCCAAAGCATGCGGGGGCCCTTTTGATATTTTATTTTGTAAGGAAAAAAATAATTCTAAAACAGAGATACATTTACAGACAAAACAATGTGTTTGCTTCGTATTAATTATTAGTATTAAAATTAGCTACCATATTTGCTTATTATGCTTACATTTTTATTGTTGTTTTTTTGTATGATTTTATTTCCACAATATGCCGCGGGCCAAAAAAACTTGAGCTGCGGGCCACAAATGGCCCCCGGGCCACACTTTGGACACCCCTGCCGTAGATGCATTGGTGAGTGAGCAGGTTGATTTTAAATTGGGTCCGGGATGAAATAGGGAGCCAGTGGAGTGATTTGAGAATAGGTGTGATGTGATCATGCTTGTGCACTCTCGTCAGGATCCTCGCTGCGCTGTTTTCAATGTACTGGAGCTTTTTGATGCTCTTTCTGGGGACCCTGACGAGGAGTGCGTTGCAGTAATCAAGCCTGGAGGAGATGAAGGCATGGACGGGTCTTTCAGTGTCGGCTGTGGTGAGTGAGGGGCGGAGTCTTGAGATGTTGCGGAGGTGAAAGAAAGAGGTTTTGCACAGATGGTTGATGTGGGCTTCAAAGTTCAGGTGGGGGTCCATTTTCCCTCCCAGGTTGGTGACAACTGAGGAGAGTGGCAGGTCCTGTCCAGAGAAGGTGATGCTGGTTATGGGGCATGCGTTGATCTGGTGTGCGGTGCCTATTTTCATGACCACTGTTTTTGAGCTCTTGAGCTGCAGGAAGTTGATGCTCATCCATGCCTTTATCTCCTCCAGGCAGGTGGTGAGAATGGAGAGGGGCGTTGGAGATGAGGGTGAGGTTTGCATTGTTTGCAGGTAGAGCTGCGTATCATCAGCATAGCAATGGAAGGAAATTCCATGCCTGCTGATGATACGGCCAAGGGGTAGCAGATACAAGGTGAACAGGGTGGGGCCGAGGACAGATCCCTGGGGTACACCGCAGGTGACAGGCAGGGTGCGCGAATGTGAACCTCCCAGGGAGACATATTTTGAGCGACCGGCGATGTAGGACTTGAACCACTGTAGTGCTGTATTGTTGAGGCCGATGGTGGATAGAAGGCAACTGATTAGGATGTTGTGGTCAACAGTGTCAAATGCGGCTGTAAGGTCCAGTAGGATTAACAGAAAGGGGGAGCCGGCGTCCGCCGCCATCAGGAGGTCGTTAGTGACCCTGACCAGGGCGGTTTCTGTACTATGGGCAGAATGGAAACCAGATTGACATTTTTCGCTGATGTTGTTGAGTTTGAGATGAGTTTGAAGCTGTGAGGAAACTACTTTCTCCAGTATTTTAGAGAGGAATGGTAGGTTTGAGATGGGCCTGTAGTTGGAGAGGGTGTCTGGGTCGAGGGAGGGTTTTTTAAGAAGAGGGGTGAGGATGGCGGTCTTAAGAGCTGATGGAATGTGGCCTGTCTGAAAGGAGAGGTTGATGATGTTGGTGATCAGGGGGCTTATTGTACAGATGTTGGTTTTGACTAGGGTGGTGGGAAGAGGGTCCAGGGCACAGGTAGAGGGCTTCATTCCTCTGACAATGTCCTCAATCTCTTGCTGTGTAGTGCTGGTGAAAGATGAGAGGGGGTTAGGGATCAGAGGCAGTGGGACGATGGTTGGGACAATTTGAGTGACGGGGCCAGAAAGGAGGGAGCGGATGTTGTCTACCTTAGTTCTGAAGAACTCAAGGTAGGTGTTGCATTGATCAGCTGTTGTGTTATGTTGTTTGGAGGTTTGTGGTTGCAGAAAGTGGTTGACGGTGGAGAAGAGTGTTTTAGAGTTGCCAGGGTTTTTGTTGATTATGTTGGAGTAAAATTGTGACTGTGCCTCCCCGAGAGATCTTGCATAGGCCTTTTGATGTTCCCTAAAGGCCTGTCTGTGGACAGTTAGCCCAGTGGAGTTTCGCCGCCGCTCCAGAGCCCGCCCGGCCGTCTTCATTTTCCTCAGCTCGGGTGTGAACCAGGGGGCTGAGTGTGAGAAGGTGACTGTGCGGGTTTTAACAGGGGCGTGGAGGTCGAGGAGGTTTTTCAAATTGGTGTTGTAGTGGTCGACTGCATCGCTCAAGGATGGGGGGATTGCAGCAGAGAGGAGTTCCAGGTCGAAGGTGAAAGTGGCTGGGTTTATGTTTTTAAAATTACGGAAATCGATCTGGCGTTTGGGCTTGGTATGAGAGGTAGGGAACGGTAGCTCCATGGAAATGACCTTGTGGTCAGACACGCCCAGTGAGTAGACGACCAGATTATTGATGGGAATGGAGTCTGTGATGACCAGGTCAAGAGTGTGTCCCCTGCTGTGTGTGGGGGTATCCACATGTTGAGTGAGGTCCAGAGAGTCCAGGAGTTGTAGAAAATCAGATGCAAATTGGCAGGATGGGTTGTCCACATGGATGTTTATGTCTCCCAGAATTATGACATTTGTGGATGTTGAGCAGAGGGTGGTGAGGAGGTCAGAAACTTCAGAGAGGAAAGTTGCGTTTTGTTTGGGTGGTCGGTAAATGAGGAGCAGGGTCATGGAAAAGGGGGGTTTACAGTTGAATGCAAAAGCATTCGAAAGTGGACAACGGTGGCAGGGGGACAGGGGACAGTTCCAGGTGGTCCTTGTGGAGAATAGCTATGCCACCACCACGGCCCGTGCTGCGGGCCTTCTCCAGGTATTTACAGCCAGGAGGGCATGCACGGTTTAGGTTGATAAATTCCTCTGGTTTGTGCCAGGTTTCAGTGAGACACATTAGGTCTAGTCCCTTGTCGAGGATGTGAGCATGAATGAGTGCTGTTTTGTCAGTGAGAGATTGAGCATTAAAAAGTTCAATTTTGAGTAATGGCGAGGGAGTAAATCTCTGGAGAGGGCGAAGTAGATTGAGATCTACTCCACGTTTATATTGCAGCCTGGTAAGTGGTGGCCTCACCGTGTGAGCAGTGGAATCCACTCCAGTGAAGGGAAGCTTCACAGTGTGATCCACTCCATGTTTTCCACGTAGCTTGTAGTTGCGCGGTCTCGCGTCATTTCCAGGGTTGCTACATGGTCCCATGTTACCGGCGTTCTGATGACGCGAAATGGGTGCGACTTGGCGTTGTGTTGAGCAGATGGAAGGGATAGACGACTGGCTGTAAACAAATTGTCGTCGGGAGCCTCTATGTTTGTAGCGGGATCGGCATAGTTGTTGAATTATTGAGATGCATGCTGGAATGGCGCTTTTGTTAAGCTCCTGCAGCTTCGAGAAGGAGTATTTCAGCATAGTGGCAGGCGGAGTAAAAATGTTCGTCCGGGATCCGACGTTAGCCGCCGGTAGTCCAAGGCTGGGCTAGACCACACAGCAACAGGTAGTCAGGCTGTATGTGCAGTCCAGTCGTTAGGCCACCACCGCCAGACAGCGGCAAGAGAAGGTGGGAAAGACACACCGACAAGTTCTCTCAGCGAGGGACAGGTGGTAGCACCATAGCAGGTAAGATGGTTTTAGAGCTGTGTAACTTTTTTAAAAAAGTGCTCAAAGTCACAGCAGTAGGCTAAAAAGACAAAAAAAACAAGCGAGACGAACACTGAAACTAAAACGTTTAAGGCTAAAAACATTAGAGCTGAAGTTGACAGATTCCGTGACGGAGAAGCGGCGCCTGCGTCCTCTCACCTCAACTTTTTCTTGAACATGAAGACTCACTCATTAAATGTATTCGACAGTAGTTTTAATGACAATATATGTCTTAATATTCTGTTATTTAGAATTGTTTCTGAAGTTCCATTTGGTTTGCACTTCAGAAGTGCCTGAGATGATTTGCCTGAGAAGCTGGACAGGACAAAAAAAAACAAAAAACGAGGGGCATGTGGCCGATGGTAAGCATGACACTGAATGTTTATTACATTGAGGAAGCAATCCCACCCCTCAAGAGACTGAAACAACTTTCAAAAGAAGAGGAGGTATCATCAGAGACATTCTTCCAAAGGTAAACTATATCCATAAACTGTTTTTTTAGTCAAGTTTTTTGTTTTCTCACAAATAATGCCAATGCACATGTATGCATTGTTCTCTGTGGGTTAGACACATTATAGCAAACAAATGTATAACTTGAGTTCTTCATTTTCTTTTATTTTCATACACATATTTGGTATGGTCACTTGCAGGTAAAGCTGCCCAGAAAAGAAGACCCTGGGAAGAGAAAGAGGTGAAGGCTGTGGAGACGCACATGAAGCCATTCATCCCTTCTGGTATTGTACCAGCAAAGAGTGACTGTTTAAAATGTTTGAGGGCCGAACCGGAAGCTCTCCAAAACCGGGACTGGCAAGCATTGAAGTTCTATGTGTACAACCGCATTACGGTCTATAAAAGGAGATTAAAGCTAAAATAGTAGATTAAAGGCCTACTGAAATGAATTTTTTTTATTTAAACGGGGATAGCAGATCTATTCTATGTGTCATACTTGATCATTTCGCGATATTAATAGGCATTAATAGTACTATCATTCTGTATGGTATCCATCCTTAGTTCAAACTCATATATTTAATCATGTTATCCTGGCATTAATAGTACTATAATTCTGTATGGTATCCATCCTTAGTTCAAACTCATATATTTAATCATGTTATCCTGGCATTAATAGTACTATAATTCTGTATGGTATCCATCCTTAGTTCAAACTCATATATTTAATCATGTTATCCTGGCATTAATAGTACTATAATTCTGTATGGTATCCATCCTTAGTTCAAACTCATATATTTAATCATGTTATCCTGGCATTAATAGTACTATAATTCTGTATGGTATCCATCCTTAGTTCAAACTCATATATTTAATCATGTTATCCTGGCATTAATAGTACTATAATTCTGTATGGTATCCATCCTTAGTTCGAACTCATATATTTAATCATGTTATCCTGGCATTAATAGTACTATAATTCTGTATGGTATCCATCCTTAGTTCAAACTCATATATTTAATCATGTTATCCTGGCATTAATAGTACTATAATTCTGTATGGTATCCATCCTTAGTTCAAACTCATATATTTAATCATGTTATCCTGGCATTAATAGTACTATAATTCTGTATGGTATCCATCCTTAGTTCAAACTCATATATTTAATCATGTTATCCTGGCATTAATAGTACTATAATTCTGTATGGTATCCATCCTTAGTTCAAACTCATATATTTAATCATGTTATCCTGGCATTAATAGTACTATAATTCTGTATGGTATCCATCCTTAGTTCAAACTCATATATTTAATCATGTTATCCTGGCATTAATAGTACTATAATTCTGTATGGTATCCATCCTTAGTTCAAACTCATATATTTAATCATGTTATCCTGGCATTAATAGTACTATCATTCTGTATGGTATCCATCCTTAGTTCAAACTCATATATTTAATAATGTTATCCTGGCATTAATAGTACTATAATTCTGTATGGTATCCATCCTTAGTTCAAACTCATATATTTAATCATGTTATCCTGGCATTAATAGTACTATCATTCTGTATGGTATCCATCCTTAGTTCAAACTCATATATTTAATCATGTTATCCTGGCATTAATAGTACTATAATTCTGTATGGTATCCATCCTTAGTTCAAACTCATATATTTAATCATGTTATCCTGGCATTAATAGTACTATAATTCTGTATGGTATCCATCCTTAGTTCAAACTCATATATTTAATCATGTTATCCTGGCATTAATAGTACTATAATTCTGTATGGTATCCATCCTTAGTTCAAACTCATATATTTAATAATGTTATCCTGGCATTAATAGTACTATAATTCTGTATGGTATCCATCCTTAGTTCAAACTCATATATTTAATCATGTTATCCTGGCATTAATAGTACTATAATTCTGTATGGTATCCATCCTTAGTTCAAACTCATATATTTAATCATGTTATCCTGGCATTAATAGTACTATAATTCTGTATGGTATCCATCCTTAGTTCAAACTCATATATTTAATAATGTTATCCTGGCATTAATAGTACTATAATTCTGTATGGTATCCATCCTTAGTTCAAACTCATATATTTAATAATGTTATCCTGGCATTAATAGTACTATAATTCTGTATGGTATCCATCCTTAGTTCAAACTCATATATTTAATAATGTTATCCTGGCATTAATAGTACTATAATTCTGTATGGTATCCATCCTTAGTTCAAACTCATATATTTAATCATGTTATCCTGGCATTAATAGTACTATAATTCTGTATGGTATCCATCCTTAGTTCAAACTCATATATTTAATAATGTTATCCTGGCATTAATAGTACTATAATTCTGTATGGTATCCATCCTTAGTTCAAACTCATATATTTAATAATGTTATCCTGGCATTAATAGTACTATCATTCTGTATGATGTCATCCTTAGTTCAAACTCATATATTTAATCATGTTATCCTGGCATTAATAGTACTATAATTCTGTATGGTATCCATCCTTAGTTCAAACTCATATATTTAATCATGTTATCCTGGCATTAATAGTACTATAATTCTGTATGATATCATCCTTAGTTCAAACTCATATATTTAATCATGTTATCCTGGCATTAATAGTACTATAATTCTGTATGGTATCCATCCTTAGTTCAAACTCATATATTTAATCATGTTATCCTGGCATTAATAGTACTATAATTCTGTATGATGTCATCCTTAGTTCAAACTCATATATTTAATCATGTTATCCTGGCATTAATAGTACTATCATTCTGTATGGTATCCATCCTTAGTTCAAACTCATATATTTAATCATGTTATCCTGGCATTAATAGTACTATAATTCTGTATGGTATCCATCCTTAGTTCAAACTCATATATTTAATAATGTTATCCTGGCATTAATAGTACTATCATTCTGTATGGTATCCATCCTTAGTTCAAACTCATATATTTAATCATGTTATCCTGGCATTAATAGTACTATAATTCTGTATGGTATCCATCCTTAGTTCAAACTCATATATTTAATAATGTTATCCTGGCATTAATAGTACTGTCATTCTGTATGGTATCCATCCTTAGTTCAAACTCATATATTTAATCATGTTATCCTGGCATTAATAGTACTATAATTCTGTATGGTATCCATCCTTAGTTCAAACTCATATATTTAATCATGTTATCCTGGCATTAATAGTACTATAATTCTGTATGGTATCCATCCTTAGTTCAAACTCATATATTTAATCATGTTATCCTGGCATTAATAGTACTATAATTCTGTATGGTATCCATCCTTAGTTCAAACTCATATATTTAATAATGTTATCCTGGCATTAATAGTACTATAATTCTGTATGGTATCCATCCTTAGTTCAAACTCATATATTTAATCATGTTATCCTGGCATTAATAGTACTATAATTCTGTATGGTATCCATCCTTAGTTCAAACTCATATATTTAATCATGTTATCCTGGCATTAATAGTACTATAATTCTGTATGGTATCCATCCTTAGTTCAAACTCATATATTTAATCATGTTATCCTGGCATTAATAGTACTATAATTCTGTATGGTATCCATCCTTAGTTCAAACTCATATATTTAATAATGTTATCCTGGCATTAATAGTACTATCATTCTGTATGGTATCCATCCTTAGTTCAAACTCATATATTTAATCATGTTATCCTGGCATTAATAGTACTATAATTCTGTATGGTATCCATCCTTAGTTCAAACTCATATATTTAATCATGTTATCCTGGCATTAATAGTACTATAATTCTGTATGATGTCATCCTTAGTTCAAACTCATATATTTAATCATGTTATCCTGGCATTAATAGTACTATAATTCTGTATGGTATCCATCCTTAGTTCAAACTCATATATTTAATCATGTTATCCTGGCATTAATAGTACTATAATTCTGTATGGTATCCATCCTTAGTTCAAACTCATATATTTAATAATGTTATCCTGGCATTAATAGTACTATCATTCTGTATGGTATCCATCCTTAGTTCAAACTCATATATTTAATCATGTTATCCTGGCATTAATAGTACTATAATTCTGTATGGTATCCATCCTTAGTTCAAACTCATATATTTAATCATGTTATCCTGGCATTAATAGTACTATAATTCTGTATGGTATCCATCCTTAGTTCAAACTCATATATTTAATCATGTTATCCTGGCATTAATAGTACTATAATTCTGTATGATATCATCCTTAGTTCAAACTCATATATTTAATAATGTTATCCTGGCATTAATAGTACTATCATTCTGTATGGTATCCATCCTTAGTTCAAACTCATATATTTAATCATGTTATCCTGGCATTAATAGTACTATAATTCTGTATGATATCATCCTTAGTTCAAACTCATATATTTAATAATGTTATCCTGGCATTAATAGTACTATCATTCTGTATGGTATCCATCCTTAGTTCAAACTCATATATTTAATCATGTTATCCTGGCATTAATAGTACTATAATTCTGTATGGTATCCATCCTTAGTTCAAACTCATATATTTAATAATGTTATCCTGGCATTAATAGTACTATCATTCTGTATGGTATCCATCCTTAGTTCAAACTCATATATTTAATCATGTTATCCTGGCATTAATAGTACTATAATTCTGTATGGTATCCATCCTTAGTTCAAACTCATATATTTAATCATGTTATCCTGGCATTAATAGTACTATAATTCTGTATGATGTCATCCTTAGTTCAAACTCATATATTTAATCATGTTATCCTGGCATTAATAGTACTATAATTCTGTATGGTATCCATCCTTAGTTCAAACTCATATATTTAATCATGTTATCCTGGCATTAATAGTACTATAATTCTGTATGGTATCCATCCTTAGTTCAAACTCATATATTTAATAATGTTATCCTGGCATTAATAGTACTATCATTCTGTATGGTATCCATCCTTAGTTCAAACTCATATATTTAATCATGTTATCCTGGCATTAATAGTACTATAATTCTGTATGGTATCCATCCTTAGTTCAAACTCATATATTTAATCATGTTATCCTGGCATTAATAGTACTATAATTCTGTATGGTATCCATCCTTAGTTCAAACTCATATATTTAATCATGTTATCCTGGCATTAATAGTACTATAATTCTGTATGATATCATCCTTAGTTCAAACTCATATATTTAATAATGTTATCCTGGCATTAATAGTACTATCATTCTGTATGGTATCCATCCTTAGTTCAAACTCATATATTTAATCATGTTATCCTGGCATTAATAGTACTATAATTCTGTATGATATCATCCTTAGTTCAAACTCATATATTTAATAATGTTATCCTGGCATTAATAGTACTATCATTCTGTATGGTATCCATCCTTAGTTCAAACTCATATATTTAATCATGTTATCCTGGCATTAATAGTACTATAATTCTGTATGGTATCCATCCTTAGTTCAAACTCATATATTTAATAATGTTATCCTGGCATTAATAGTACTATCATTCTGTATGGTATCCATCCTTAGTTCAAACTCATATATTTAATCATGTTATCCTGGCATTAATAGTACTATAATTCTGTATGGTATCCATCCTTAGTTCAAACTCTTATATTTAATAATGTTATCCTGGCATTAATAGTACTATAATTCTGTATGGTATCCATCCTTAGTTCAAACTCTTATATTTAATCATGTTATCCTGGCATTAATAGTACTATAATTCTGTATGGTATCCATCCTTAGTTCAAACTCATATATTTAATCATGTTATCCTGGCATTAATAGTACTATAATTCTGTATGGTATCCATCCTTAGTTCAAACTCTTATATTTAATAATGTTATCCTGGCATTAATAGTACTATAATTCTGTATGGTATCCATCCTTAGTTCAAACTCTTATATTTAATCATGTTATCCTGGCATTAATAGTACTATAATTCTGTATGGTATCCATCCTTAGTTCAAACTCATATATTTAATCATGTTATCCTGGCATTAATAGTACTATAATTCTGTATGGTATCCATCCTTAGTTCAAACTCATATATTTAATCATGTTATCCTGGCATTAATAGTACTATCATTCTGTATGGTATCCATCCTTAGTTCAAACTCATATATTTAATCATGTTATCCTGGCATTAATAGTACTATCATTCTGTATGGTATCCATCCTTAGTTCAAACTCATATATTTAATCATGTTATCCTGGCATTAATAGTACTATCATTCTGTATGGTATCCATCCTTAGTTCAAACTCATATATTTAATCATGTTATCCTGGCATTAATAGTACTATCATTCTGTATGGTATCCATCCTTAGTTCAAACTCATATATTTAATCATGTTATCCTGGCATTAATAGTACTATCATTCTGTATGATATCATCCTTAGTTCAAACTCATATATTTAATCATGTTATCCTGGCATTAATAGTACTATAATTCTGTATGGTATCCATCCTTAGTTCAAACTCATATATTTAATCATGTTATCCTGGCATTAATAGTACTATCATTCTGTATGGTATCCATCCTTAGTTCAAACTCATATATTTAATAATGTTATCCTGGCATTAATAGTACTATCATTCTGTATGGTATCCATCCTTAGTTCAAACTCATATATTTAATCATGTTATCCTGGCATTAATAGTACTATAATTCTGTATGGTATCCATCCTTAGTTCAAACTCATATATTTAATCATGTTATCCTGGCATTAATAGTACTATCATTCTGTATGGTATCCATCCTTAGTTCAAACTCATATATTTAATCATGTTATCCTGGCATTAATAGTACTATAATTCTGTATGGTATCCATCCTTAGTTCAAACTCATATATTTAATAATGTTATCCTGGCATTAATAGTACTATCATTCTGTATGGTATCCATCCTTAGTTCAAACTCATATATTTAATCATGTTATCCTGGCATTAATAGTACTATCATTCTGTATGGTATCCATCCTTAGTTCAAACTCATATATTTAATCATGTTATCCTGGCATTAATAGTACTATCATTCTGTATGGTATCCATCCTTAGTTCAAACTCATATATTTAATCATGTTATCCTGGCATTAATAGTACTATCATTCTGTATGATATCATCCTTAGTTCAAACTCATATATTTAATCATGTTATCCTGGCATTAATAGTACTATAATTCTGTATGGTATCCATCCTTAGTTCAAACTCATATATTTAATCATGTTATCCTGGCATTAATAGTACTATCATTCTGTATGGTATCCATCCTTAGTTCAAACTCATATATTTAATAATGTTATCCTGGCATTAATAGTACTATCATTCTGTATGGTATCCATCCTTAGTTCAAACTCATATATTTAATCATGTTATCCTGGCATTAATAGTACTATAATTCTGTATGGTATCCATCCTTAGTTCAAACTCATATATTTAATCATGTTATCCTGGCATTAATAGTACTATCATTCTGTATGGTATCCATCCTTAGTTCAAACTCATATATTTAATCATGTTATCCTGGCATTAATAGTACTATAATTCTGTATGGTATCCATCCTTAGTTCAAACTCATATATTTAATAATGTTATCCTGGCATTAATAGTACTATCATTCTGTATGGTATCCATCCTTAGTTCAAACTCATATATTTAATCATGTTATCCTGGCATTAATAGTACTATCATTCTGTATGGTATCCATCCTTAGTTCAAACTCATATATTTAATCATGTTATCCTGGCATTAATAGTACTATAATTCTGTATGGTATCCATCCTTAGTTCAAACTCATATTTAATCATGTTATCCTGGCATTAATAGTACTATAATTCTGTATGGTATCCATCCTTAGTTCAAACTCATATATTTAATCATGTTATCCTGGCATTAATAGTACTATCATTCTGTATGGTATCCATCCTTAGTTCAAACTCATATATTTAATCATGTTATCCTGGCATTAATAGTACTATAATTCTGTATGGTATCCATCCTTAGTTCAAACTCATATATTTAATCATGTTATCCTGGCATTAATAGTACTATAATTCTGTATGGTATCCATCCTTAGTTCAAACTCATATATTTAATCATGTTATCCTGGCATTAATAGTACTATAATTCTGTATGGTATCCATCCTTAGTTCAAACTCATATATTTAATCATGTTATCCTGGCATTAATAGTACTATAATTCTGTATGGTATCCATCCTTAGTTCAAACTCATATATTTAATCATGTTATCCTGGCATTAATAGTACTATAATTCTGTATGGTATCCATCCTTAGTTCAAACTCATATATTTAATCATGTTATCCTGGCATTAATAGTACTATAATTCTGTATGGTATCCATCCTTAGTTCAAACTCATATATTTAATCATGTTATCCTGGCATTAATAGTACTATAATTCTGTATGGTATCCATCCTTAGTTCAAACTCATATATTTAATCATGTTATCCTGGCATTAATAGTACTATAATTCTGTATGGTATCCATCCTTAGTTCAAACTCATATATTTAATCATGTTATCCTGGCATTAATAGTACTATAATTCTGTATGGTATCCATCCTTAGTTCAAACTCATATATTTCCCTTCTCCCCACAAGTAATGATCAAAAACTTGGTCCCCATTCCAAATGATAATCTGTGTGTGTGTGTGTGTGTGTGTGGTGTGTGTGTGGTGTGTGTGTGTGTGTGTGTGTGTGTGTGAGTGTGTGTGTGTGTGTGTGTGTGTGTGTGTGTGTGTGTGTGTGTGTGTGTGTGTGTGTGTGTGTTAGCCACACAGTAGTGCTAGTGTGTGACCTACCTAAATACAAGTGAGACATTATTGACAGTCAAAAATGGACTTATCAAATTAGCGAGACCTGGATCAGTGTTTCGATATTAAATGAGCGAGACCTGGATCAGTGTTTCGATATTAAATGAGCGAGACCTGCATCAGTGTTTCGATATTAAATGAGCGAGACCTGCATCAGTGTTTCGATATTAAATGAGCGAGACCTGGATCAGTGTTTCGATATTAAATGAGCGAGACCTGGATCAGTGTTTCGATATTAAATGAGCGAGACCTGGATCAGTGTTTCAATATTAAATGAGCGAGACCTGGATCAGTGTTTCGATATTAAATGAGCGAGACCTGGATCAGTGTTTCGATATTAAATGAGCGAGACCTGGATCAGTGTTTCGATATTAAATGAGCGAGACCTGGATCAGTGTTTCGATATTAAATGAGCGAGACCTGGATCAGTGTTTCGATATTAAATGAGCAAGACCTGGATCAGTGTTTTCCTGTTCCAGAATATGAAGAGAGAAAGAAAAAGGTGATTTTTCTTTCTGCTGACTTTATTTCTCTTCTATCAGATATGAAAATCTAAATTATTTTTATTTGCAGTTCTTCAAAATAACACTTGACAAAATCAATCATGCTCAATCACAGTATAAACATACACAGTACATGTACTGTACACATTCAAGTACTGTACATGTACTGTACACATTCAAGTACTGTACACATTCAAGTACTGTACATGTACTGTACACATTCAAGTACTGTACATGTACTGTACACATTCAAGTACTGTACACATTCAAGTACTGTACATGTACTGTACACATTCAAGTACTGTACATGTACTGTACACATTCAAGTACTGTACATGTACTGTACATGTACTGTACACATTCAAGTACTGTACATGTACTGTACATGTACTGTACACATTCAAGTACTGTACACATTCAAGTACTGTACATGTACTGTACACATTCAAGTACTGTACATGTACTGTACATGTACTGTACACATTCAAGTACTGTACATGTACTGTACACATTCAAGTACTGTACATGTACTGTACATATTCATACACAGTACATGTGCTGTACACATTCAAGTACTGTACACATTCAAGTACTGTACATGTACTGTACATGTACTGTACACATTCAAGCACTGTACACATCCAAGTACTGTACATATACTGTACACATTCAAGTACTGTACACAAACATACACAGTACATGTACTGTGTATGTTTGTGTACAGTACTTGAACATGTACAGTACATGTACACTACACGTACATACAGAGTACATGTACTGTACACGTTCAAGTACTGTACGTGTACACTACACAAACATACACAGTACATGTACAGTACACATCCATACACAGTACATGTACACTACACATACATACACAGTACATGTACTGTACACATTCAAGTACTGTACGTGTACACTACACAAACATACACAGTACATGTACAGTATATGAACATGCACAGTACATGTACAGTAGACAATTATACACAGTACATGTACAGTATATGAATGTGTATTGTATATGTACAGTATGAAGGTGATATTAGTCACTCATGTACATGTACAGTATGAAGGTGATATTAGTCACTCATGTATATGTACAGTATGAAGGTGATATTAGTCACTCATGTACATGTACAGTATGAAGGTGATATTAGTCACTCATGTACATGTACAGTATGAAGGTGATATTAGTCACTCATGTACATGTACAGTATGAAGGTGATATTAGTCACTCATGTACATGTACAGTATGAAGGTGATATTAGTCACTCATGTACATGTACAGTATGAAGGTGATATTAGTCACTCATGTACATGAACAGTATGAAGGTGATATTAGTCACTCATGTACATGTACAGTATGAAGGTGATATTAGTCACTCATGTACATGTACAGTATGAAGGTGATATTAGTCACTCATGTACATGTACAGTATGAAGGTGATATTAGTCACTCATGTACATGTACAGTATGAAGGTGAGATTAGTCACTCATGTACATGTACAGTATGAAGGTGATATTAGTCACTCATGTACATGTACAGTATGAAGGTGATATTAGTCACTCATGTACATGTACAGTATGAAGGTGATATTAGTCACTCATGTACATGTACAGTATGAAGGTGATATTAGTCACTCATGTACATGTACAGTATGAAGGTGATATTAGTCACTCATGTACATGTACAGTATGAAGGTGATATTAGTCACTCATGTACATGTACAGTATGAAGGTGATATTAGTCACTCATGTACATGTACAGTATGAAGGTGATATTAGTCACTCATGTACATGTACAGTATGAAGGTGATATTAGTCACTCATGTACATGTACAGTATGAAGGTGATATTAGTCACTCATGTACATGTACAGTATGAAGGTGATATTAGTCACTCATGTACATGTACAGTATGAAGGTGATATTAGTCACTCATGTACATGTACAGTATGAAGGTGATATTAGTCACTCATGTACATGTACAGTATGAAGGTGATATTAGTCACTCATGTACATGTACAGTATGAAGGTGATATTAGTCACTCATGTACATGAACAGTATGAAGGTGATATTAGTCACTCATGTACATGTACAGTATGAAGGTGATATTAGTCACTCATGTACATGTACAGTATGAAGGTGATATTAGTCACTCATGTACATGTACAGTATGAAGGTGATATTAGTCACTCATGTACATGTACAGTATGAAGGTGAGATTAGTCACTCATGTACATGTACAGTATGAAGGTGATATTAGTCACTCATGTACATGTACAGTATGAAGGTGATATTAGTCACTCATGTACATGTACAGTATGAAGGTGATATTAGTCACTCATGTACATGTACAGTATGAAGGTGATATTAGTCACTCATGTACATGTACAGTATGAAGGTGATATTAGTCACTCATGTACATGTACAGTATGAAGGTGATATTAGTCACTCATGTACATGTACAGTATGAAGGTGATATTAGTCACTCATGTACATGTACAGTATGAAGGTGATATTAGTCACTCATGTACATGTACAGTATGAAGGTGATATTAGTCACTCATGTACATGTACAGTATGAAGGTGATATTAGTCACTCATGTACATGTACAGTATGAAGGTGATATTAGTCACTCATGTACATGTACAGTATGAAGGTGATATTAGTCACTCATGTACATGAACAGTATGAAGGTGATATTAGTCACTCATGTACATGTACAGTATGAAGGTGATATTAGTCACTCATGTACATGTACAGTATGAAGGTGATATTAGTCACTCATGTACATGTACAGTATGAAGGTGATATTAGTCACTCATGTACATGTACAGTATGAAGGTGATATTAGTCACTCATGTACATGTACAGTATGAAGGTGAGATTAGTCACTCATGTATTCTTCAATCATCATGTCTTCTTCTTCTTCTTCTACCATGTTTGTTGGTTGACTTCCTGCTACAACTTCCTCACTTTCTTCTTCTACTAAGTCTATCTGCTCCTCTTCATCCTCCATCTTCAGCCCACTTGGCTCTTTGTCTGCCAGGGTCTCCAGTTTCAACCTGAACATGCACACACACACACACACACACTAAGTATGACATCATCACTAAGTCTGACATCATCACTAAGTCTGACATCATCACTAAGTCTGACATCATCACTAAGTCTGACATCATCACTAAGTCTGACATCATCACTAAGTCTGACATATTTACTAAGTCTGACATAATCACTAAGTCTGACATAATCACTAAGTCTGACATCATCACTAAGTCTGACATCATCACTAAGTCTGACATCATCACTAAGTCTGACATATTTACTAAGTCTGACATAATCACTAAGTCTGACATAATCACTAAGTCTGACATCATCACTAAGTATGACATCATCACTAAGTCTGACATCATCACTAAGTCTGACATCATCACTAAGTCTGACATCCTCACTAAGTCTGACATCATCACTAAGTCTGACATCATCACTAAGTCTGACATATTTACTAAGTCTGACATCATCACTAAGTCTGACATCATCACTAAGTCTGACATCATCACTAAGTCTGACATATTTACTAAGTCTGACATCATCACTAAGTCTGATATCATCACTAAGTCTGACATAATCACTAAGTCTGACATCATCACTAAGTCTGACATATTTACTAAGTCTGACATCATCACTAAGTCTGACATCATCACTAAGTCTGACATAATCACTAAGTCTGACATAATCACTAAGTCTGACATATTTACTAAGTCTGACATCATCACTAAGTCTGACATCATCACTAAGTCTGACATCATCACTAAGTCTGACATATTTACTAAGTCTGACATAATCACTAAGTCTGACATAATCACTAAGTCTGACATCATCACTAAGTCTGACATCATCACTAAGTCTGACATATTTACTAAGTCTGACATCATCACTAAGTCTGGGATCATCACTAAGTCTGACATCATCACTAAGTCTGACATCATCACTAAGTCTGACATAATCACTAAGTCTGACATCATCACTAAGTCTGAAAAATCACTAAGTCTGACATCATCACTAAGTCTGACATCCTCACTAAGTCTGACATATTTACTAAGTCTGACATCATCACTAAGTCTGACATCATCACTAAGTCTGACATCATCACTAAGTCTGACATCATCACTAAGTCTGACATATTTACTAAGTCTGACATCATCACTAAGTCTGACATAATCACTAAGTCTGACATCATCACTAAGTCTGACATATTTACTAAGTCTGACATCATCACTAAGTCTGACATCATCACTAAGTCTGACATCATCACTAAGTCTGACATCATCACTAAGTCTGACATATTTACTAAGTCTGACATCATCACTAAGTCTGACATCATCACTAAGTCTGACATAATCACTAAGTCTGACATCATCACTATGTCTGACATCATCACTAAGTCTGACATAATCACTAAGTCTGACACAATCACTAAGTCTGACATATTTACTAAGTCTGACATCATCACTAAGTCTGACATCATCACTAAGTCTGACATCATCACTAAGTCTGACATATTTACTAAGTCTGACATAATCACTAAGTCTGACATCATCACTAAGTCTGACATCATCACTAAGTCTGACATAATCACTAAGTCTGACATCATCACTAAGTCTGACATAATCACTAAGTCTGACATATTTACATATTTGCTCACCATATTTCCTCATCTGCCAAAGTTCATTTTGTTTTGACATGACCTGGTCATACATGTGATGTGACATGACCTGGTCATACATGTGATGTGACATGACCTGGTCATACATGTGATGTGACATGACCTGGTCATACATGTGATGTGACATGACCCGGTCATACATGTGATGTGACATGACCCGGTCATACATGTGATGTGACATGACCTGGTCATACATGTGATGTGACATGACCCGGTCATACATGTGATGTGACATGACCTGGTCATACATGTGATGTGACATGACCCGGTCATACATGTGATGTGACATGACCCGGTCATACATGTGATGTGACATGACCTGGTCATACATGTGATGTGACATGACCTGGTCATACATGTGATGTGACATGACCCGGTCATACATGTGATGTGACATGACCTAGTCATACATGTGATGTGACATGACCTGGTCATACATGTGATGTGACATGACCCGGTCATACATGTGATGTGACATGACCTAGTCATACATGTGATGTGACATGACCCGGTCATACATGTGATGTGACATGACCCGGTCATACATGTGATGTGACATGACCTGGTCATACATGTGATGTGACATGACCCGGTCATACATGTGATGTGACATGACCTAGTCATACATGTGATGTGACATGACCCGGTCATACATGTGATGTGACATGACCTGGTCATACATGTGATGTGACATGACCTGGTCATACATGTGATGTGACATGACCCGGTCATACATGTGATGTGACATGACCTGGTCATACATGTGATGTGACATGACCCGGTCATACATGTGATGTGACATGACCCGGTCATACATGTGATGTGACATGACCTGGTCATACATGTGATGTGACATGACCTGGTCATACATGTGATGTGACATGACCCGGTCATACATGTGATGTGACATGACCTAGTCATACATGTGATGTGACATGACCTGGTCATACATGTGATGTGACATGACCCGGTCATACATGTGATGTGACATGACCTAGTCATACATGTGATGTGACATGACCCGGTCATACATGTGATGTGACATGACCCGGTCATACATGTGATGTGACATGACCTGGTCATACATGTGATGTGACATGACCTAGTCATACATGTGATGTGACATGACCTGGTCATACATGTGATGTGACATGACCCGGTCATACATGTGATGTGACATGACCCGGTCATACATGTGATGTGACATGACCTGGTCATACATGTGATGTGACATGACCTAGTCATACATGTGATGTGACATGACCCGGTCATACATGTGATGTGACATGACCCGGTCATACATGTGATGTGACATGACCTGGTCATACATGTGATGTGACATGACCTAGTCATACATGTGATGTGACATGACCCGGTCATACATGTGATGTGACATGACCTGGTCATACATGTGATGTGACATGACCCGGTCATACATGTGATGTGACATGACCTGGTCATACATGTGATGTGACATGACCCGGTCATACATGTGATGTGACATGACCTGTAGAAGGTGAATATGAGAAGGTGTACCTGGCAGGAACGCTCTTGAGTGGCATGTGACTGACATGCTGGATGAATTCTATTTGAGCTGCAACACAAACATGGAGTCAGGTCCAGTGCTACCACATCTCGTATTGTCAAGGAGAAGAAGAAGGTGTGTTACCTTGGCTCCTCAGAGGGTTGGTGAGCTTGGCCAGGTAAGGCAGCAGGTGAGTGTGAAGGCTGACAGGTGTCACACACATGCTCCTGAACAAGCACTGAGCAAGCAGGCACTTCTCACGATGCTAAAAGAAACAACAGTTATGCACGCACTCTACACGCACTCTACACGCACTCTACACGCACTCTACACGCACTCTACACGCGCTCTACACGCACTCTACACGCACTCTACACGCGCTCTACACGCGCTCTACACGCACTCTACACGCACTCTACACGCGCTCTACACGCGCTCTACACGCGCTCTACACGCTCTCTACACGCTCTCTACACGCACTCTACACGCACTCTACACTATTATTATTCTAATTTGGACAATCATATCTGATTATTGGCCATTTACGACCTGCTCAGTGGTCTAGTGGTTAGAGTGTCCGCCCTGAGACTGGTAGGTTGTGAGTTCAAATCCCGGCCGAGTCACACCAAAGACTATAGAAATGTGAGCCATTACCTCCCTGCTTGGCACTCAGCATCAAGGCTTGGAATTGGGGGTTAAATCACCAAATGATTCCCGAGCGCGGCCACCGCTGCTGCTCACTGCTCCCCTCACCTCCCAGGGGGTGAACAAGGGGATGGGTCAAATGCAGAGGATAATTTCACCACACTTAGTGTGTGTGCGTGACAATCATTGCTACTTTAACTTAACTTTTAACTTTATTTATTATTCTAATTTCGACAATCATATCTGATTATTGGCCTTTATTATTCTAATATAGACAATTATTTCTGATTATTGGCCATTTATTAATTCTAAATTAGACAATAATATCTGATTATTGACCATTTATTAATTCTAAATTAGACAATAATATCTGATTATTGACCATTTGTTATTGTAATTTAGACATAATATTCACTTATTGACCATTTCTTAATAATATTTGCCAGGTTAAAGACACCTGAGAAATTGTTAGTGAAAAGATCATCCTGGCTGGCAGGTAAGTGAGGTGACTTCTACCTTTGTGCAGGTAAGTCAGGTGAGTCTTACCATCTTGCTGACCAGCAGCCAATGAGGTTTGTGCAGAGGTCTGAAGCCAACTGCTGCTTGTTGACAGTTGGAGTGGAGAAGCCCCCTGGTGGCCACTGACGACGCATACGCCTCCAAGAAACTCCGACTCTGACAATAACACGCACATCATTATTAATATGTGTACCCCAGACAGATTATTTTCCAAATTTAACACCATGGCCGGACAATTACTTTGTTTTAATGAAATGTTTTTTAAACAGGGACTAACATTTATTGATAATTGGCCCTCTTTCTGGGGTGAACCGGGCTTGCTGATTAGGGACGGCCTTCACCCTAACCGGGAAGGCTCCATCACTCCCTAGTAACATAGATCACTGTTTGAGTCACACTTGACTAACGACACTAGAGCAAGCTCGGTCACAGGCAATTACAGTGTCTGTTAGTCCGGGTGAGGAGTCAGTTAAGCTACAACTAGCCAGCGCCAGGCTGGAAAATTCTCCTAGAATAATACACAACTCACATCATGTTTATTCTGTAGTGACTGTGCCAGAGGTGCACATACATTCTACTGAGGTGGCAAATTATGACGCCTTCAATCTATCGCGGAACCAAACAAATAATCTAAAGATCCTCATCATATCAATTCCTAGATGTGATCAAAATTATTTAAGGTGCACTACACAAAATAAAAGTAACTTTATTAATAATACTACTACGGATAACATTAACAAAAACTCCTCAAAACAGCCCACTACCTATAATATGGTCTTTTTAAACATCAGATCATTGTCTCCCGAAACGGTATTAGTTAATGAGGTCATCAGAGACAACAATCTTAAAGTTATTGGTCTCAGCAAAACTTGGGTCAAACCAGATGAATTTTTCCTGCTTAACGAGGCATCTCCTCCTAACTATGAGTGCACATATTGCCCATCCCTTAAAAGGGGTGAGGGGGGGGGTCACACTAATATACAATGAAAACCTTAACCTTACCCCTAATCTAAGTAATAAATATAAATCATTTCAGGTGATTACTATGAGGTCTGTCACACCACTACCTCTTCACCTGGTTGTTATCTACCGCCCCCCTAGGCCCTATTCGGACTTTATCAGTGAATTTTCAGAGTTTGTCGCTGACCTAGTGATGCATGCAGATAATATAACTATAATGGGGGGTTTTAATATCCATATGAATACCCCATCAGATTCTCCGTGCGTGGCGCTCCAGACTATAATTGATAGCTGTGGTCTTACACAAATAATAAATGAACCCACGCATCGCAACGGTAATACGATAGACCTAGTCCTTGTTCGGGGTGTCACCACCTCCAAAGTTATGATACTCCCGTACACTAAAGTGATGTCTGATCATTACCTTATAAAATGTGAAGTTCTGGGTCATTGTCAACAAACTAATAATAACCACCCCTTTAGCAGCCACAACATTAATGCTGCCACAACGATGACTGTTGCTGACCTACTGCCTTTGGTAATGGCACCATTCCCAAATGATGTGGGCTCTATCAATAACCTCACTAACAACTTTAACGACGCCCTGCGCGAAACCATTGATAGTATAGCACCACTAAAGCTAAAACAGGCCCCTAAAAGGCATACCACCTGCTTTACAGAAGAAACTAGAGCTCTTAAACTATCATGTAGAAAGCTGGAACACAAATGGCGCGCGACTAAACTTGAGGTTTCCCATCAAGCATGGAGTGATAGATTAAAGGCCTACTGAAACCCACAACTACCGACCACATTGCAACACATGCCAATACGGCCCGGTTAGATTAGTAAAGTGCAATCAACAAAGGGTTGGAGTTGGGGGTTAAATCACCAAAATGATTCCCGGGCACGGCGCCGCTGCTGCCCACTGCTCCCCAAGGGGATGGGACAAATGCAGAGGACAAATTTCACCACATCTAGTGTGTGTGTGACAATCATTGGTACTTTAATCTTTAATCTTTTAAATTTCCCGCGAAATATCCTGCTGAAAACGTCTCGGTATGATGACGTTTGCGCGTGACGTCACGGATTGTAGCGGACATTTTGGCACACCATTGTGGCCAGCTATTAAGTCGTCTCTTTTCATCGCAAAATTCCACAGTATTCTGGACATCTGTGTTGGTGAATCTTTTGCAATTTGTTTAATGAACAATGAAGACAGCAAAGAAGAAAGCTGTAGGTGGGAAGCGGTGTATTAGCGGCCGGCTGCAGCAACACAAACACGTAGCAGCTACGTCGTAGCCGGTGTTTCATTGTTTACATTCCCGAAATATGACAGTCAAGCTTTACCATTGGCCTGTGGAGAACTGGGACAACAGAGACTCTTACCAGGAGGACTTTGAGTTGGATACGCATGCTTGTGGAGAACTGGGACAACAGAGACTCTTACCAGGAAGACTTTGAGTTGGATACGCATGCTTGTGGAGAACTGGGACAACAGAGACTCGGATACGCGCTACCGTGAGTACGCAGCTGCGGCTTCCAAACATTTGATCGCTTGCCCGTACGTGCGTGCCGCTATGTGCATGTCACGTACGTAACTTTGGGGAAATATATGTGCTGTATGAACTTTGCGGAGGTGAACGGTACTTTGTGCTGTGGGATTGAGTGTGTTGTGCGGGTGTTTGATTTGTATTGGCGGGTTATATGGACGGGAGGGGGGAGGTGTTTGTTATTCGGGATTAATTTGTGGCATATTAAATATAAGCCTGGTTGTGTTGTGGCTAATAGAGTATATATATACACTAGCGTTCAAAAGTTTGGAGTCACATGTAAATGTCCTTATTTTTGAAGGAAAAGCACTGTACTTTTCAATGAAGATAACTTTACAGAAATACACTCTATACATTGCTAATGTGCTAAATGACTATTCTAGCTGCAAATGTCTGCTTTTTGGTGCAATATCTACATAGGTGTATAGAGGCCCATTTCCAGCAACTATCACTCCAGTGTTCTAATGGTACAATGTGTTTGCTCATTGGCTCAGAAGGCTAATTGATGATTAGAAAACCCTTGTGCAATCATGTTCACACATCTGAAAACACTTTAGCTCGTTACAGAAGCTACAAAACTGACCTTCCTTTGAGCAGATTGAGTTTCTGGAGCATCACATTTGTGGGCTCAAGTAAACGCTCAAAATGGCCAGAAAAAGAGAACTTTCATCTGAAACTCCACAGTCTATTCTTGCTCTTAGAAATGAAGGCTCAAACACTAAATTGTTTGGGTGACCCCAAACTTTTGAACGGTAGTGTATGTCTTGTGTTTATTTACTGTTTTAGTCATTCCCAGTTGAATATCAGGTCCCACCTGCCTCTCACAGCATCTTCCCTATCTGAATCGCTTCCACTGCCCTCTAATCCTTCACTCTCACTTTCCTCATCCACAAATCTTTCATCCTCGCTCAAATTAACGGGGTAATTGTCGCTTTCTCGGTCCGAATCGCTCTCGCTGCTGGTGGCCATGATTGTAAACAATGTGCAGATGTGAGGAGCTCCACAACCTGTGACGTCACGCTACTTCCGCTACAGCCAAGGCTTTTTTATCAGCGACCAAAAGTTGCAAACTTTATCGTCAATGTTCTCTACTAAATCCTTTCAGCAAAAATATGGCAATATCGCGAAAAGATCAAGTATGACACATAGAATGGACCTGCTATCCCCGTTTAAATAAGAAAATCTCATTTCAGTAGGCCTTTAATAACTTATAAACACATGCTTACCTTAGCTTAGCTCTCATCCGCCTCAACAAAAATTATCCTAAATATTCGCTAACCCAAGAAGGGACTCCTCCCAGTAGCTCCACCCACTCGGCAGATGACTTTATGAATTTCTTTAATCAGAAAATTGAAGTCATTAGAAAGGAGATTAAAGCTACAACTGGGTTCTATTAACACAGATACAAATGTATATACGACGGACACTGCCCTCCAAAATAGTCTCTCTCTTTTTGATGAAATAACATTAGAGGAACTCCTGCGACGTGTAGATGGGACAAAACAGACAACATGTTTACTTGACCCACTTCCTGGGAAACTTATCAAGTAGCTGTTTGTAATATTAGGACCGTCAATGCTAAATATTATAAACTTATCACTTTCCTCCAGCACTGTTCCCCTAGCATTCAAAAAAGCGGTTATTCATCCTCTGCTCAAAAGACCTAACCTCGATCCTGACCTCATGGTAAACTACCGGACGGTGTCCCACCTTCCCTTTATCTCCAAAATCCTCAAAAAATGGTTGCACAGCAGCTAAATGAACACAATCTCTGTGAAGCCAAAACATCTCTGACCAGGCATGATCGTAATGTCATTTTGTTAAGCCACATGTAAAGTGTAGCGATTTGACTTTTAAACCGGAAAAGTATGATTGGCTGCGATGAGATGGTGACTTGTCCAGGGTGTATCCCGTCTTCCGCCCGAATGCAGCTGAGATAGGCTCCAGCACCCCCCGCAACCCCGTAAGGGACAAGCGGTAGAAAATGGATGGATGGAAGTATGATTGGTTTGAGAAAGTGTCTTGACATGTTTTGAAGACAAACCTGACTCTTTGCAATAAATAAAAAATCTTTCAACTTCCTGCTTACCATCTTTTATTTCTGTTGGGTTTGTTGTCATCCTATTAAAGCGTAACACTCTACAGTTGATGTTATCACTGCACCTTAACTGTTATCTGAACACGGAAATGAAGCTCCGCCCACCTCTGAATGACGCGCGCAGCAGGCATTTATTGCGGCGATGTCGTCTCGCCGCGAAAAATAGTCTTTTCTTGTGGGAAGAACAACTTGCCATGGCTTTGAACCCGATACTTCCTTAATGTAGCCTTTTCTTTCACCATTTCTGCTCGCTATTTTCCTGCTTGTGGCTCACCAGTAACAAGTGAATGAAGAACAACTTGCCATGGCTTTGAACCCGATACTTCCTTAATGTAGCCTTTTCTTTCACCATTTCTGCTCGCTATTTTCCTGCTTGTGGCTCACCAGTAACAAGTGAATGAAGAACAACTTGCCATGGCTTTGAACCCGATACTTCCTTAATGTAGCCTTTTCTTTCACCATTTCTGCTCGCTATTTTCCTGCTTGTGGCTCACCAGTAACAAGTGAATGCAGCTACGTTACGGAAAGGCTGCTGTTTTTTACCATGACTGGGAAAGGTCGTTTGGATTGGGCCAGTGTGTGCAACTAACCGTCCAGTCAGATGTGAGCAGGTCTGCATCAGACAAATACTCGCTGGCTCGATCCACATCTTCAATGTTGGAGAAGAAGTCCAGGTAGTTCTGGTGCAGGTAAAGGTTGAAGAAGTCTCCGGACACATGAGAACGTTCTACGACCAACTGTGAGGTGTTAAGAAGACAGCAGTGGTGTGGAAATATGACTTGTGTTACCTCAGGGTCCAGCTGTAAAGGTTCTCTGTGGTGTTGACAAAGGTGTGCAGGTAAAGATGCACGCTCAGCACATTCAGGACTTGCCCCTTTAGTTCACACAAACACAAAGAAGCTGATAATCACATTTTCTTGCACAGGCAAGTGGCGAACACAAAGTGTTCCACAGGCGGGGGCCATAGTGGCTAAATGTCATGTTCCACAGGTGGGGGCTATAGTGGCTAAATGTCATGTTCCACAGGTGGGGGCCATAGTGGCTAAATGTCATGTTCCACAGGCGGGGGCCATAGTGGCTAAATGACATGTTCCACAGGTGGGGGCTATAGTGGCTAAATGTCATGTTCCACAGGCGGGGGCCATAGTGGCTAAATGTCATGTTCCACAGGTGGGGGCTATAGTGGCTAAATGTCATGTTCCACAGGTGGGGCCATAGTGGCTAAATGTCATGTTCCACAGGTGGGGGCCATAGTGGCTAAATGTCATGTTCCACAGGTGGGGGCCATAGTGGCTAAATGTCATGTTCCACAGGTGGGGGCCATAGTGGCTAAATGTCATGTTCCACAGGCGGGGGCCATAGTGGCTAAATGACATGTTCCACAGGTGGGGGCTATAGTGGCTAAATGTCATGTTCCACAGGCGGGGGCCATAGTGGCTAAATGTCATGTTCCACAGGTGGGGGCTATAGTGGCTAAATGTCATGTTCCACAGGTGGGGCCATAGTGGCTAAATGTCATGTTCCACAGGTGGGGGCTATAGTGGCTAAATGTCATGTTCCACAGGCGGGGGCCATAGTGGCTAAATGTCATGTTCCACAGGTGGGGCCATAGTGGCTAAATGACATGTTCCACAGGTGGGGGCTATAGTGGCTAAATGTCATGTTCCACAGGCGGGGGCCATAGTGGCTAAATGTCATGTTCCACAGGTGGGGGCTATAGTGGCTAAATGTCATGTTCCACAGGCGGGGGCCATAGTGGCTAAATGTCATGTTCCACAGGTGGGGCCATAGTGGCTAAATGTCATGTTCCACAGGTGGGGGCCATAGTGGCTAAATGACATGTTCCACAGGTGGGGGCTATAGTGGCTAAATGTCATGTTCCACAGGTGGGGGCCGTAGTGGCTAAATGTCATGTTCCACAGGTGGGGGCCATAGTGGCTAAATGTCATGTTCCACAGGTGGGGCCATAGTGGCTAAATGTCATGTTCCACAGGTGGGGGCCATAGTCGCTAAATGACATGTTCCACAGGTGGGGGCTATAGTGGCTAAATGTCATGTTCCACAGGTGGGGGCTATAGTGGCTAAATGACATGTTCCACAGGCGGGGGCTATAGTGGCTAACTGTCATGTTCCACAGGTGGGGGCTATAGTGGCTAAATGACATGTTCCACAGGCGGGGGCCATAGTGGCTAACTGTCATGTTCCACAGGCGGGGGCCATAGTGGCTAAATGTCATGTTCCACAGGTGGGGCCATAGTGGCTAAATGTCATGTTCCACAGGTGGGGCCATAGTGGCTAAATGACATGTTCCACAGGTGGGGGCTATAGTGGCTAAATGTCATGTTCCACAGGTGGGGGCCGTAGTGGCTAAATGACATGTTCCACAGGTGGGGGCCGTAGTGGCTAAATGTCATGTTCCACAGGCGGGGGCCATAGTGGCTAAATGTCATGTTCCACAGGCGGGGGCCATAGTGGCTAAATGTCATGTTCCACAGGTGGGGGCCATAGTGGCTAAATGTCATGTTCCACAGGTGGGGGCCATAGTCGCTAAATGACATGTTCCACAGGTGGGGGCCATAGTGGCTAAATGTCATGTTCCACAGGTGGGGGCTATAGTGGCTAAATGACATGTTCCAAAGGCGGGGGCCATAGTGGCTAACTGTCATGTTCCACAGGTGGGGGCCATAGTGGCTAAATGTCATGTTCCACAGGTGGGGGCCATAGTGGCTAAATGTCATGTTCCACAGGTGGGGGCTATAGTGGCTAAATGACATGTTCCAAAGGCGGGGGCCATAGTGGCTAAATGACATGTTCCAAAGGCGGGGGCCATAGTGGCTAAATGTCATGTTCCACAGGTGGGGGCCATAGTGGCTAACTGTCATGTTCCACAGGCGGGGGCCATAGTGGCTAAATGTCATGTTCCACAGGTGGGGCCATAGTGGCTAAATGTCATGTTCCACAGGCGGGGGCCATAGTGGCTAAATGTCATGTTCCACAGGCGGGGGCCATAATAAACGCCACACACACATACCCTAGCCCCCTTCCAACGCCCTTGACGCGAATCCCTTAGTTGTGATGGACGGCTGGGCAGCCCCTGAAGAGCTGCAGCCTGCCACCGTGGCCCCCCCTCCCTCCGCTCTGTTGTAGTATGTATATGTGCTTTGCTATGGAGGTTTTTTCCCACTCCAGACTGGGCTCCCTTAGGATCTCCCTTAGGATCTCCCTTAGGAGCCCAGTCTACCTACCAATCATTCCCCGGGAGGGAATTTGAACCTTTTTTGGCTTTTGTCCACATTTTGTCCTGTTTTAGGCTGGGGCTACCCGGGTCCCCTGTGACTCATCCCGGGGGTACTTTTGACCTTTTTCACATTTTACTCACGTTTGCAGTGCAGGATCTTTCCCAGAGCTCGGAACAGGAAGAGACAAGCATCCTTCATGCCAACACTTTGTTCTTCCTCCTTCACCTGGGATGACCTGGACTTCTTCTTCTGGCCCGATTTGAAAGACACCTTCTTCTGTGAGGTGAGCGGTCTGTCCCTCCGCAGCCCCCCGTCTGCAAAATGCTGCTTTTAAAGTCTTGCTTAGTGGAGTGGGAGAACATTTAAAGACTTGCTTAGTGGAGTGGGAGGACATTTAAAGTCTTGCTTAGTGGAGTGGGAGGACATTTAAAGACTTGCTTAGTGGAGTGGGAGGACATTTAAAGACTTGCTTAGTGGAGTGGGAGGACATTTAAAGACTTGCTTAGTGGAGTGGGAGGACATTTAAAGACTTGCTTAGTGGAGTGGGAGGACATTTAAAGTCTTGCTTAGTGGAGTGGGAGGACATTTAAAGTCTTGCTTAGTGGAGTGGGAGGACATTTAAAGACTTGCTTAGTGGAGTGGGAGGACATTTAAAGACTTGCTTAGTGGAGTGGGAGGACATTTAAAGTCTTGCTTAGTGGAGTGGGAGGACATTTAAAGTCTTGCTTAGTGGAGTGGGAGGACATTTAAAGACTTGCTTAGTGGAGTGGGAGGACATTTAAAGACTTGCTTAGTGGAGTGGGAGGACATTTAAAGTCTTGCTTAGTGGAGTGGGAGGACATTTAAAGTCTTGCTTAGTGGAGTGGGAGGACATTTAAAGTCTTGCTTAGTGGAGTGGGAGGACATTTAAAGACTTGCTTAGTGGAGTGGGAGGACATTTAAAGTTTTGCTTAGTGGAGTGGGAGGACATTTAAAGACTTGCTTAGTGGAGTGGGAGGACATTTAAAGTTTTGCTTAGTGGAGTGGGAGGACATTTAAAGTCTTGCTTAGTGGAGTGGGAGGACATTTAAAGACTTGCTTAGTGGAGTGGGAGGACATTTAAAGACTTGCTTAGTGGAGTGGGAGGACATTTAAAGACTTGCTTAGTGGAGTGGGAGGACATTTAAAGACTTGCTTAGTGGAGTGGGAGGACATTTAAAGTCTTGCTTAGTGGAGTGGGAGGACATTTAAAGTCTTGCTTAGTGGAGTGGGAGGACATTTAAAGTCTTGCTTAGTGGAGTGGGAGGACATTTAAAGACTTGCTTAGTGGAGTGGGAGGACATTTAAAGTTTTGCTTAGTGGAGTGGGAGGACATTTAAAGACTTGCTTAGTGGAGTGGGAGGACATTTAAAGTTTTGCTTAGTGGAGTGGGAGGACATTTAAAGACTTGCTTAGTGGAGTGGGAGGACATTTAAAGTTTTGCTTAGTGGAGTGGGAGGACATTTAAAGACTTGCTTAGTGGAGTGGGAGGACATTTAAAGTTTTGCTTAGTGGAGTGGGAGGACATTTAAAGTCTTGCTTAGTGGAGTGGGAGGACATTTAAAGACTTGCTTAGTGGAGTGGGAGGACATTTAAAGACTTGCTTAGTGGAGTGGGAGGACATTTAAAGTTTTGCTTAGTGGAGTGGGAGGACATTTAAAGTCTTGCTTAGTGGAGTGGGAGGACATTTAAAGACTTGCTTAGTGGAGTGGGAGGACATTTAAAGACTTGCTTAGTGGAGTGGGAGGACATTTAAAGACTTGCTTAGTGGAGTGGGAGGACATTTAAAGACTTGCTTAGTGGAGTGGGAGGACATTTAAAGACTTGCTTAGTGGAGTGGGAGGACATTTAAAGACTTGCTTAGTGGAGTGGGAGGACATTTAAAGACTTGCTTAGTGGAGTGGGAGGACATTTAAAGTCTTGCTTAGTGGAGTGGGAGGACATTTAAAGACTTGCTTAGTGGAGTGGGAGGACATTTAAAGACTTGCTTAGTGGAGTGGGAGGACATTTAAAGACTTGCTTAGTGGAGTGGGAGGACATTTAAAGACTTGCTTAGTGGAGTGGGAGGACATTTAAAGACTTGCTTAGTGGAGTGGGAGGACATTTAAAGACTTGCTTAGTGGAGTGGGAGGACATTTAAAGACTTGCTTAGTGGAGTGGGAGGACATTTAAAGACTTGCTTAGTGGAGTGGGAGGACATTAGCTGCAGACCTGAGATGGAGGAGAACTGCAGGCTGTTGATGGCACTGCGAACATCTCCTGAACTTCCTGAACACAACTTGTCCAGCACCGCCTGATCCAGTCTGCTAGTCTTCTGTTGGAACATTATATTCACTATCTACATCTCCATATCTATGTACATGCAACAACATTGTCAAACACTATCTACATGTCTATATCTATGTACATGCAACAACATTGTCAAATACTATCTACATGTCTATATCTATGTACATGCAACAACATTGTCAAACACTATCTACATGTCTATATCTATGTACATGCAACAACATTGTCAAATACTATCTACATGTCTATATCTATGTACATGCAACAACATTGTCAAATACTATCTACATGTCTATATCTATGTGCATGCAACAACATTGTCAAATACTATCTACATGTCTATATCTATGTGTGTGTAACAATACTGTTAAATACTATCTACATGTCTACATCTATGTGTGTGTAACAATACTGTGAAATACTATCTACATGTCTATATCTATGTGTGTGTAACAATACTGTTAAATACTATCTACATGTCTACATCTATGTGTGTGTAACAATACTGTTAAATACTATCTACATGTCTACATCTATACCTGGAGTGTTGCAATGTGAGTCAGAACCTTCATCATGGAGGTTGGAGCCACTGGATTAAAACTGCAAAAGAAGAAGAAGATGAAAGATGAAGAATAGATTAAATTGGTTCAAACAGACAACTAACTAACTAACTAACTAACTAACTAACTAACTAACTGTCCATTCACTGATCATGTGTGTTATTACAACTACACTACACACCATTGATCATGTGTGTTATTACAACTACACTACACACCATTGATCATGTGTGTTATTACAACTACACTACACACCATTGATCATGTGTGTTATTACAACTACACTACACACCATTGATCATGTGTGTTATTACAACTACACTACACACCATTGATCATGTGTGTTATTACAACTACACTACACACCATTGATCATGCGTGTTATTACAACTACACTACACACCATTGATCATGCGTGTTATTACAACTACACTACACACCATTGATCATGTGTGTTATTACAACTACACTACACACCATTGATCATGTGTGTTATTACAACTACACTACACACCATTGATCACGCGTGTTATTACAACTACACTACACACCATTGATCATGCGTGTTATTACAACTACACTACACACCATTGATCATGCGTGTTATTACAACTACACTACACACCATTGATCATGCGTGTTATTACAACTACACTACACACCATTGATCATGTGTGTTATTACAACTACACTACACACCATTGATCATGTGTGTTATTACAACTACACTACACACCATTGATCATGTGTGTTATTACAACTACACTACACACCATTGATCACGTGTGTTATTACAACTACACTACACACCATTGATCACGTGTGTTATTACAACTACACTACACACCATTGATCATGCGTGTTATTACAACTACACTACACACCATTGATCATGTGTGTTATTACAACTACACTACACACCATTGATCACGTGTGTTATTACAACTACACTACACACCATTGATCACGTGTGTTATTACAACTACACTACACACCATTGATCACGTGTGTTATTACAACTACACTACACACCATTGATCATGTGTGTTATTACAACTACACTACACACCATTGATCATGTGTGTTATTACAACTACACTACACACCATTGATCATGTGTGTTATTACAACTACACTACACACCATTGATCACGTGTGTTATTACAACTACACTACACACCATTGATCATGTGTGTTATTACAACTACACTACACACCATTGATCACGTGTGTTATTACAACTACACTACACACCATTGATCACGTGTGTTATTACAACTACACTACACACCATTGATCATGCGTGTTATTACAACTACACTACACACCATTGATCATGTGTGTTATTACAACTACACTACACACCATTGATCACGTGTGTTATTACAACTACACTACACACCATTGATCACGTGTGTTATTACAACTACACTACACACCATTGATCACGTGTGTTATTACAACTACACTACACACCATTGATCACGTGTGTTATTACAACTACACTACACACCATTGATCACGTGTGTTATTACAACTACACTACACACCATTGATCATGTGTGTTATTACAACTACACTACACACCATTGATCATGTGTGTTATTACAACTACACTACACACCATTGATCATGTGTGTTATTACAACTACACTACACACCATTGATCATGCGTGTTATTACAACTACACTACACACCATTGATCATGTGTGTTATTACAACTACACTACACACCATTGATCATGTGTGTTATTACAACTACACTACACACCATTGATCATGTGTGTTATTACAACTACACTACACACCATTGATCATGCGTGTTATTACAACTACACTACACACCATTGATCATGTGTGTTATTACAACTACACTACACACCATTGATCATGTGTGTTATTACAACTACACTACACACCATTGATCACGTGTGTTATTACAACTACACTACACACCATTGATCATGTGTGTTATTACAACTACACTACACACCATTGATCATGTGTGTTATTACAACTACACTACACTCCATTGATCATGTGTGTTATTACAACTACACTACACACCATTGATCATGTGTGTTATTACAACTACATTACACACCATTGATCATGTGTGTTATTACAACTACACTACACCCCATTGATCATGTGTGTTATTACAACTACACTACACACCATTGATCATGTGTGTTATTACAACTACACTACACACCATTGATCATGTGTGTTATTACAACTACACTACACACCATTGATCATGTGTGTTATTACAACTACACTACACACCATTGATCATGTGTGTTATTACAACTACACTACACCCCATTGATCATGCGTGTTATTACAACTACACTACACACCATTGATCACGTGTGTTATTACAACTACACTACACACCATTGATCACGTGTGTTATTACAACTACACTACACACCATTGATCATGCGTGTTATTACAACTACACTACACACCATTGATCATGTGTGTTATTACAACTACACTACACACCATTGATCATGTGTGTTATTACAACTACACTACACACCATTGATCATGTGTGTTATTACAACTACACTACACCCCATTGATCATGCGTGTTATTACAACTACACTACACACCATTGATCACGTGTGTTATTACAACTACACTACACACCATTGATCACGTGTGTTATTACAACTACACTACACACCATTGATCATGCGTGTTATTACAACTACACTACACACCATTGATCATGTGTGTTATTACAACTACACTACACACCATTGATCATGTGTGTTATTACAACTACACTACACACCATTGATCATGTGTGTTATTACAATACTTGACTGTAATATGATGTTTTCCACTCACTACAGATTATAACATTGTTGTGTGTTACAAAGTCAAAGGCAGTTGCTAGCTTCTCTCTTGCCGTAGTTAGCATTTAGGGCTAACAGCGTAGCACGGGGATGTGTTAGTACGCCAGAAAGAGTTCTCTCTTACAATAACAATGTTTGTTATTATACAGGTTACACATTCTTACAATAACAATGTTTGTTATTATACAGGTTACACATTCTTACAATAACAATGTTTGTTATTATACAGGTTACACATTCTTACAATAACAATGTTTGTTATTATACAGGTTACACATTCTTACAATAACAATGTTTGTTATTATACAGGTTACACATTCTTACAATAACAATGTTTGTTATTATACAGGTTACACATTCTTACAATAACAATGTTTGTTATTATACAGGTTACACATTCTTACAATAACAATGTTTGTTATTATACAGGTTACACATTCTTACAATAACAATGTTTGTTATTATACAGGTTACACATTCTTACAATAACAATGTTTGTTATTATACAGGTTACACAAGGTCAATGAAGTATTTTCCAAGTCATTTGGAGGTAGAATTGATTGGTAACACTAGCTGCATTGAACCTGACTGAGTTGATGTTGACATGTTAGAATGTCTTCTTGTCTCTCATGATTGTCAACCATCAGCCACATTCCAAAAAAAAAGTGCAATTCCCCTTTACTATATACTATGTTAAATAAATACTATATTGAAACAAAACACTATAATTAAAAATAGTACCGTAATTTCCGGACTATAAGCCGCTACTTTTTCCCCTCGTTCTGGTCCCTGCGGCTTATACAGGGGTGCGGCTTATACAAGGGTGCGGCTTATACAAGGGTGCGGCTTATACAAGGGTGCGGCTTATTTACGGCCTGTTCTTCTCCGACACCGACGAAGAGGATTTGGGTGGTTTTAGTACGCAGGAGGAAGACGATGACACAATGATTAAAGACTGACTTTTCATATACCGGTAGGCTGGTTATTTGGATAACGTACAGGCGAGCACTTTGTATTACTTTGCAGCGTTGTATTATTTGTACTCTGCACGAATGCTGTTTGCCATGTCAAAGATGTGAAAGTTTGATTGAAAGATTTATTGTTAATAAATGGGACGCTTTGCGTTCCCAAACAGTCATCTCTGTCCCGACAATCCCCTCCGTGGTAGCAGGAACCCCTATATACTACGCTAATTACACTATATACTACGCTAATTACACTATATACTACGCTAATTACACTATATACTACGCTAATTACACTATATACTACGCTAATTACACTATATACTACGCTAATTACACTATATACTACGCTAATTACACTATATACTACGCTAATTACACTATATACTACGCTAATTACACTATATACTACGCTAATTACACTATATACTACGCTAATTACACTATATACTACGCTAATTACACTATATACTACGCTAATTACACTATATACTACGCTAATTACACTATATACTACGCTAATTACACTATATACTACGCTAATTACACTATATACTACGCTAATTACACTATATACTACGCTAATTACACTATATACTACGCTAATTACACTATATACTACGCTAATTACACTATATACTACGCTAATTACACTATATACTACGCTAATTACATTATATACTACGCTAATTACACTATATACTACGCTAATTACACTATATACTACGCTAATTACACTATATACTACGCTAATTACACTATATACTACGCTAATTACACTATATACTACGCTAATTACACTATATACTACGCTAATTACACTATATACTACGCTAATTACATTATATACTACGCTAATTACACTATATACTACGCTAATTACACATCAAAACCCTGCGGCTTATAGTCGGGTGCGGCTTATATATGGAGCAATCTGTATTTCCCCCTAAATTTAGCTGGTGCGGCTTATAGTCCGGAAATTACGGTATATACAATAATAAATAAATACCACAAAAAATACTATATTAAATAAATACTATACTCTATAGCAGGGGTCAGCAACCTTTTTGAAAGCAAGAGCTACTTCTTGGGTAGTGATTAATGCGAAGGGCTACCAGTTTGATACACACTTAAATAAATTGCCAGAAATAGTCAATTTGCTCAATTTACCTTTAACTCTATGTTATTATTAATAATTAATGATATTTACACTTAATTGAACGGTTTAAAAGAGGAGAAAACACGAAAAAAAATGACAATTAAATTTTGAAACATTGTTTATCTTCAATTTCGACTCTTTAAAATTCAAAATTCAACCGAAAAAAAAGAAGAGAAAAACTAGCTAATTCGAATCTTTTTGAAAAAAATTAAAGAAAGAATTTATGGAACATCATTAGTAATTTTTCCTGATTAAGATTAATTTTAGAATTTTGATGACATGTTTTAAATAGGTTAAAATCCAATCTGCACTTAGTTAGAATATATAACAAATTGGACCAAGCTATATTTCTAACAAATCATTATTTCTTCTAGATTTTCCAGAACAAAAATTTTAAAAGAAATTCAAAATACTTTGAAATAAGATTTAAATTTGATTCTACAGATTTTCTAGATTTGCCAGAATTATTTTTTTGAATTTTAATCATAATAAGTTTGAAGAAATATTTCACAAATATTCTTCGTCGAAAAAACAGAAGCTAAATTGAAGAATTAAATTAAAATGTATTTATTTTTCTTTACAATAAAAAAATAAAAAATTACTTGAACATTGATTTAAATTGTTAGGAAAGAAGAGGAAGGAATTTAAAAGGTAAAAAGGTATATGTGTTTGAAAATCCTAAAATAGTTTTGAAGGTTGTATTTTTTCTCTAAAATTGTCTTTCTGAAAGTTATAAGAAGCAAAGTAAAAAAAATAATGAATTTATTTAAACAAGTGAAGACCAAGTCTTTAAAATATTTTCTTGGATTTTCAAATTCTATTTGAATTTTGTCTCTCTTAGAATTAAAAATGTCAGGCAAAGCGAGACCAGCTTGCTAGTAAATAAATACAATTTAAAAAATAGAGGCAGCTCACTGGTAAGTGCTGCTATTTGAGCTATTTTTAGAACAGGCCAGCGGGCTACTCATCTGGTCCTTACGGGCTACCTGGTGCCCGCGGGCACCGCGTTGGTGACCCCTGCTCTATAATATACTACAAATATATACGACAATAAATACTATATCAAATAAATACTATAACTAAAAATACTATATACTATGATTAAAAATAGTATATAGTATAATAAATACTATAATAAATATATACTACAATAAATACTATATGAAATAAATATAATTAAAAATACGATATACTATAATACTAAAAATAAATAAATACTATAACTAAAAATACTATGTACTATGATACTATAATTAAAAATAGTATATACTATAATAATACTATATACTACAATAAATACTATATTAAATAAATACTATAATTAAAAATACTATACTCTATGATAATATATACTATAATAATTATATACTACAACACTCCTCTCTGAGCTGCCACCTTACCGTGGTAGAGGAGTTTGCGTGTCCCAATGATCCTAGGAGCTATGTTGTCCGGGGGCTTTATGCCCCCTGCTAGGGTCTCCCAAGACAAACTGGTCCTAGGTGAGGGATCAGACAAAGAGCAGCTCGAAGACCTCAATGAGAAATAAAAACTATGGACCCAGATTTCCCTCGCCCGGACGCGGGTCACCGGGCCCCCCCTCTGGTGCCAGGCCTGGAGGTGGGGCACGATGGCGAGCGCCTGGTGGCCGGGCCTGTCCCCATGGGGCCCGGCCGGGCACAGCCCGAAGAGGCAACGTGGGTTCCCCCTCCAATGGGCTCACCACCCATAGCAGGGGTCATAGAGGTCGGGCGCGATGTGAGCTGGGCGGCAGCCGAAGGCAGGGCACTTGGCGGTCCGATCCTCGACTACAGAAGCTAGCTCTTGGGACGTGGAACGTCAGCTCGCTGGGGGGGAAGGAGCCTGAGCTAGTGCGCGAGGTGGAGAAGTTCCGACTAGACATAGTCGGACTCACTTCGACGCACAGCAAGGGCTCTGGAACCAGTTCTCTCGAGAGGGCCTAGACTCTCTTCTACTCTGGCGTTGCCGGCAGTGAGAGGCGACGGGCTGGGGTGGCAATTCTTGTTGCCCCCCGGCTCAGAGCCTGCATGTTGGAGTTCAACCCGGTGGACGAGAGGGTAGCTTCCCTCCGCCTTCGGGTGGGGGAACAGGTCCTGACTGTGGTTTGCGCTTACGCGCCAAACCGCAGCTCAGAGTACCCACTCTTTTTGGATTCACTCGAGGGAGTACTTGAGAGTGCTCCCCCGGGTGATTCCCTCGTTCTACTGGGGGACTTCAACGCTCATGTTGGCAGCGACAGTGAAACCTGGAGAGGCGTGATTGGGAAGAATGTCTGCCCAGATCTGAACCCGAGCGGTGTTTTGTTATTGGACTTTTGTGCCCGTCACAGATTGTCCATAACGAACACCATGTTCAAACATAAGGGTGTCCATATGTGCACTTGGCACCAGGACACCCTAGGCCGCAGTTCCATGATCGACTTTGTAGTTGTGTCGTCGGATTTGCGGCCTCATGTTTTGGACACTCGGGTGAAGAGAGGGGCGGAGCTTTCTACCGATCACCACCTGGTGGTGAGTTGGCTGCGATGGTGGGGGAGGATGCCGGACAGACCTGGCAGGCCCAAACGCATTGTGAGGGTTTGCTGGGAACGTCTGGCAGAGTCTCCTGTCAGAGAGAGTTTCAATTCCCACCTCCGGAAGAACTTTGAACATGTCACGAGGGAGGTGCTGGACATTGAGTCCGAATGGACCATGTTCCGCACCTCTATTGTCGAGGCGGCTGATTGGAGCTGTGGCCGCAAGGTAGTTGGTGCCTGTCGTGGCGGTAATCCTAGAACCCGTTGGTTGAAGCTGAAGAAGGAGTCCTATCGGGTTCTTTTGGCTCATAGGACTCCTGAGGCAGCGGACAGGTACCGACAGGCCAAGCGGTGTGCGGCTTCGGCGGTCGCGGAGGCTAAAACTCGGACATGGGAGGATTTCGGGGAAGCCATGGAAAACGACTTCCGGACGGCTTCGAAGCGATTCTGGACCACCATCCGCCGCCTCAGGAAGGGGAAGCAGTGCACTATCAACACCGTGTACGGTGAGGATGGTGTTCTGCTGACCTCGACTGCGGATGTTGTGGATCGGTGGAGGGAATACTTCAAAGACCTCCTCAATCCCACCAACACGTCTTCCTATGAGGAAGCAGTGCCTGGGGAATCTGTGGTGGGCTCTCCTATTTCTGGGGCTGAGGTTGCTGAGGTAGTTAAAAAGCCCGGAGTTCCTTAAGGCTCTGGATCCTGTGGGGCTGTCTTGGTTGACAAGACTCTGCAGCATTGCGTGGACATCGGGGGCGGTACCTCTGGATTGGCAGACCGGGGTGGTGGTTCCTCTCTTTAAGAAGGGGAACCGGAGGGTGTGTTCTAACTATCGTGGGATCACACTCCTCAGCCTTCCCGGTAAGGTCTATTCAGGTGTGCTGGAGAGGAGGCTACGCCGGATAGTCGAACCTCTGATTCAGGAGGAACAGTGTGGTTTTCGTCCTGGTCGTGGAACTGTGGACCAGCTCTATACTCTCGGCAGGGTCCTTGAGGGTGCATGGGAGTTTGCCCAACCAGTCTACATGTGTTTTGTGGACTTGGAGAAGGCATTGGACCGTGTCCCTCGGGAAGTCCTGTGGGGAGTGCTCAGAGAGTATGGGGTATCGGACTGTCTGATTGTGGCGGTCCGCTCCCTGTATGATCAGTGCCAGAGTTTGGTCCGCATTGCCGGCAGTAAGTCGGACACGTTTCCAGTGAGGGTTGGACTCTGCCAAGGCTGCCCTTTGTCACCCATTCTGTTCATAACTTTTATGGACAGAATTTCTAGGCGCAGTCAAGGCGTTGAGGGGATCTGGTTTGGTGGCTGCAGGATTAGGTCTCTGCTTTTTGCAGATGATGTGGTCCTGATGGCTTCATCTGGCCAGGATCTTCAGCTCTCGCTGGATCGGTTCGCAGCTGAGTGTGAAGCGACTGGGATGAGAATCAGCACCTCCAAGTCCAAATCCATGGTTCTCGCCCGGAAAAGGGTGGAGTGCCATCTCCGGGTTGCGGAGGAGACCCTGTCCCAAGTGGAGGAGTTCAAGTACCTCGGAGTCTTGTTCACGAGTGAGGGAAGAGTGGATGGTGAGATGGACAGGCGGATCGGTGCGGCGTCTTCAGTAACGCGGACGCTGTATCGATCCGTTGTGGTGAAGAAGGAGCTGAGCCGGAAGGCAAAGCTCTCGATTTACCGGTCGATCTACGTTCCCATCCTCAGCTATGGTCATGAGCTTTGGGTTATGACCGAAAGGACAAGATCACGGGTACAAGCGGCCCAAATGAGTTTCCTCCGCTGGGTGGCGGGTCTCTCCCTTAGAGATAGGGTGAGAAGCTCTGCCATCCGGGAGGAGCTCAAAGTAAAGCCGCTGCTCCTCCACATGGAGAGGAGCCAGATGAGGTGGTTCGGGCATCTGGTCAGGATGCCACCCGAACGCCTCCCTAGGGAGGTGTTTAGGGCACGTCCGACCGGTAGGAGGCCACGGGGAAGACCCAGGACACGTTGGGAAGACTATGTCTCCCGGCTGGCCTGGGAACGCCTCGGGATCCCCCGGGAGGAGCTGGACCAAGTGGCTGGGGAGAGGAAAGTCTGGGCTTCCCTGCTTAAGCTGCTGCCCCCGCGACCCGACCTCGGATAAGCGGAAGAAGATGGATGGATGGAACACTATATTAAATAAATATCATCATTAAAAATGCTATATGCTATTATGTATACTATAATAAATATATACTACAATAAATACCATATTAAATAAATACTATAATACAAACATTCATGTCATTTCAAAATAGAAAGTGCAAGATTGTCAGAGACATTTTAAAACAAGCTAATAGTGCACTTTTGTGCATGATGTCACTAAGATGACATATCAAAACAACACTAAATTAAAGTGCACTTTTTGTACAGAAGGCCACTACAATAGTTTACAACAAATAAAGTGCACTTTTGTGCATGATGTCACACAAGATATTTCAATAAGTGTCAAATAAAAATGAGCTGCATAATAGGACATCAAATAGTGTATGTCCTTCACTATGTGGTAGGTTCCTGCATAATAGGACATCAAATAGTGTATGTCCTTCACTATGTGGTAGGTTCCTGCATAATAGGACATCAAATAGTGTATGTCCTTCACTATGTGGTAGGTTCCTGCATAATAGGACATCAAATAGTGTATGTCCTTCACTATGTGGTAGGTTCCTGCATAATAGGACATCAAATAGTGTATGTCCTTCACTATGTGGTAGGTTCCTGCATAATAGGACATAAAATAGTGTATGTCCTTCACTATGTGGTAGGTTCCTGCATAATAGGACATCAAATAGTGCATGTCCTTCACTATGTGGTAGGTTCCTGCATAATAGGACATCAAATAGTGTATGTCCTTCACTATGTGGTAGGTTCCTGCATAATAGGACATCAAATAGTGTATGTCCTTCACTATGTGGTAGGTTCCTGCATAATAGGACATCAAATAGTGTATGTCCTTCACTATGTGGTAGGTTCCTGCATAATAGGACATCAAATAGTGTATGTCCTTCACTATGTGGTAGGTTCCTGCATAATAGGACATAAAATAGTGTATATCCTTCACTATGTGGTAGGTTCCTGCATAATAGGACATCAAATAGTGTATGTCCTTCACTATGTGGTAGGTTCCTGCATAATAGGACATCAAATAGTGTATGTCCTTCACTATGTGGTAGGTTCCTGCATAATAGGACATCAAATAGTGTATGTCCTTCACTATGTGGTAGGTTCCTGCGGATGTTATCTCCTTCTGTTGTTGACTATTTGTTTGATACGGTGTTGATGTGGAAATGGTTGCTTGGGCATGTTGTGGGTGTGGCACTGAACAGAGATGTTGACATGCAGAGTTTCAAGCACTCTTCATTCTCTAGCGGGTGACTTTTCAAATGATGCTACATTAGCAGTGCTGCTACTTTTTGTAACAACGCTTTTGCTGCATACTTGTTCACCATCTACCTGCTTGAAGCCAAACCACCGCCAGACCATGGACCCCCTGCTGTTTGTCTTAGGAATTAATTCTTCCTTCATTTGTTACCAGATGGGCACTTTCTCTCTCTCTTGTATTACCACTAGCACCACTCTGCTAGCTAACATTACCATGCTGCTACCTGTCTGCTCCGTGAGAGCGTATGACGTTGCACACGTGACAGTATGTGACGTATGTAAGAAGGTGCGCTTGTTTTATGTCTCTGTGAGAAGCAGAGACAAGAAAGAGTGAGAAGAGCCTGCAGTGTAATGCCTGCAGCTAAAAGCAACCGTGTGAGAATGTATACTCCAATATCACCATATAGTCATTTTCTATATCGCACAGAGACAATATATATCCAGTACATCCATATATCGCCCAGCCCTACGTATAAATCAGGGGTGTCAAACTCATTTTAGATCGGGGGCCACATAGAGAAAAATCTACTCCCAAGTGGGCCGGTCTGGTAAAATCACGGCACGATAACTTAAAAATAAAGACGTTGTTTTCTTTGTTGAAAAATAAAACAAATTGTACAAATCATAATGTTGTTGTTCTTTTTTTACACTTACATGTTGCGGTTTAATAGTATTTTATCTTTATTTGTCGTTATTTATACTTTCTGAATAAATTATGTGATAATGTTCATCAGTCGAACATTGGTGTTAATTTTCAATCTATCAAGATAAGGAAATAATATCAAAATCAAATTACAGGCTGTTATTTATGTAGTTTGCTCATTTTCCTCGACTGGTGTGCTAACATCATGTGTTTTTTTGTTTTTTTTACATATGTGGCATAATCTTAACCTGACTCTCGCCAGATCCTTGTAGTTCGCTGAGCTCCACACAAGGATCTGGGACTTCTCAATAGAAGATGTATTTCAGAAGGCCTTGTAAAAAAAATAATTGTATGTGATTGGATAAACCACTTGTCCGTTATCTTGAATGACATGCTGCTTCAACCACTCACAATGAAATCAACCCGTGACGCTGATGAGAACGACGCTGGGAAATGCAAAACAGAACAGCCGACATATTGGATAACGACAGAGCGAAAAGTTAGAGAACTTTTACTGAAACAACGCAGCAATGTCAGTAGACGATCAATGTTTGTGCAAAGAAAATATGCAGAATCAATGTCAGCACACGACTCCTCGCTGCGTGCCGCCATTGTTGTTTGAATCAAACAGTCGCTTAGGCGCTACGTCACATCTATGAAATTCTGATTGGTTCATTATTTTTTGCTATCTTGAAGGAGTTTGCATTGCCCTCGAGCCCAGATCCTTGAGTGGAGCTCAGCGAACTACAAAGGCCTGTGGCGAGAGTCAGGTTAGAATAATCTACAAAGACACAAATAATTGCTTTTGCCACATCCAGTGGACACATTTAGAACAGCAGTTTCTCTCATTCAAAAATTCCAGGTTAATTTTTATACTTAGCAAACTCATCCCGCGGGCCGGATAAAACCTCTTCGCGGGCCTGATCCGGCCCTCGGGCCGTACGTTTGACACCCCTGGTATAAATGATGAAAAAGTGAAGTGGACCTGATGCTAGTGATGTGCAGCTCCTCCAGCAGGTCTCTTGGAAACAGGAGTCTGGAGCTGCTGTCTCCACTCAGACTGTCAGACACGATGAAGACCAGAAGACATCCACTGCTCTTCACTAAAGTCCTGAACAAGCAGCACCATTTGCAGTACAATACTTTTCTTCAAGGGGAAGTGCACTTTTTTGGAACGTTGCCTATGTTTGTCAATCATTAGGAGTCATTCTTCACCTAAATGGGAATATATGAACATCTTAATGACAGCAGACATTGTACAGTAAGTGATGTTTTATTATGTTTGTTGTCTGCAGTGAGTAATAATCAGTGATGAAGAAAAAAGCAGACGTGATGCGTTTTTGAAATTAATGTGCCGTGTATGCTTAAAATGATCAAATATGAAAATAATACATGTTATTATGAATGTTACTAGATACTACATATATACTTACATCATGTATATATGACATGTTATTATGAATGTTACTACATGACATATATACTTACATCATGTATATATGACATGTTATTATGAATGTTACTACATGACATATATACTTACATCATGTATATATATGACATGTTATTATGAATGTTACTACATGACATATATACTTACATCATGTATATATATGACATGTTATTATGAATGTTACTACATGACATATATACTTACATCATGTATATATTACATGTTATTATGAATGTTACTACATGACATATATACTTACATCATGTATATATTACATGTTATTATGAATGTTACTACATGACTTATATACTTACATCATGTATATATTACATGTTATTATGAATGTTACTACATGACATATATACTTACATCATGTATATATTACATGTTATTATGAATGTTACTACATGACATATATACTTACATCATGTATATATTACATGTTATTATGAATGTTACTACATGACATATATACTTACATCATGTATATATGACAAGTTATTATGAATGTTACTACATGACATATATACTTACATCATGTATATATTACATGTTATTATGAATGTTACTACATGACATATATACTTACATCATGTATATATGACATGTTATTATGAATGTTACTACATGACATATATACTTACATCATGTATATATGACATGTTATTATGAATGTTACTACATGACTTATATACTAACATCATGTATATATTACATGTTATTATGAATGTTACTACATGAAATATATACTTACATCATGTATATATTACATGTTATTATGAATGTTACTACATGACATATATACTTACATAATGTATATATTACATGTTATTATGAATGTTACTACATGACATATATACTTACATCATGTATACATTACATGTTATTATGAATGTTACTACATGACATATATACTTACATCATGTATATATTACATGTTATTATGAATGTTACTACATGACATGTATACTTACATCATGTATATATTACATGTTATTATGAATGTTACTACATGACATATATACTTACATCATGTATATATTACATGTTATTATGAATGTTACTACATGACATATATACTTACATCATGTATATATTACATGTTATTATGAATGTTACTACATGACATATATACTTACATCATGTATATATTACATGTTATTATGAATGTTACTACATGACATATATACTTACATCATGTATATATGACATGTTATTATGAATGTTACTACATGACATATATACTTACAGACAGCGTGTATATACAATATTAATGGAGGTGTTTGCATGTTTTTTAGGGTTTTATATGCAAAATTGCACAACTCCCTTAGGCTCCATTGTCAGCAGACTCATAACGACTGTGAACCATAGGCAACAATACCAAAAAGTGCACAGTTGTCCAGAGTACTTACCTGAGAACATCATGTAGACTGCCAGGCTGCCGGTAAAAGTGGTTTGGGAATTCCTGCACAGAAATACACAGATTTTGTCTATGGTCTCTTTATGATCTTATAGATTGAAGTTCTGTTTGTCTATGGTCTCTTCATGATCTTATGGACTGAAGTTCTGTTTGTCTATGGTCTCTTTATGATCTTATAGATTGAAGTTCTGTTTGTCTATGGTCTCTTCATGATCTTATGGACTGAAGTTCTGTTTGTCTATGGTCTCTTCATGATCTTATGGACTGAAGTTCTGTTTGTCTATGGTCTCTTCATGATCTTATGGACTGAAGTTCTGTTTGTCTATGGTCTCTTCATGATCTTATAGACTGAAGTTCTGTTTGTCTATGGTCTCTTCATGATCTTATAGACTGAAGTTCTGTTTGTCTATGGTCTCTTCATGATCTTATGGACTGAAGTTCTGTTTGTCTATGGTCTATTCATGATCTTATGGACTGAAGTTCTGTTTGTCTATGGTCTCTTTATGATCTTATAGATTGAAGTTCTGTTTGTCTATGGTCTCTTCATGATCTTATGGACTGAAGTTCTGTTTGTCTATGGTCTCTTCATGATCTTATGGACTGACGTTCTGTTTGTCTATGGTCTCTTCATGATCTTATGGACTGAAGTTCTGTTTGTCTATGGTCTCTTCATGATCTTATGGACTGAAGTTCTGTTTGTCTATGGTCTCTTCATGATCTTATAGACTGAAGTTCTGTTTGTCTATGGTCTCTTCATGATCTTATGGACTGAAGTTATATGTTTGTCTATGGTCTCTCCATGATCTTATGGACTGAAGTTATATGTTTGTCTATGGTCTCTTCATGATCTTATGGACTGAAGTTCTATGTTTGTCTATGGTCTCTTCGTGATCTTATGGACTGAAGTTCTATGTTTGTCTATGGTCTCTCCATGATCTTATGGACTGAAGTTATGTTTGTCTATGGTCTCTTCATGATCTTATGGACTGAAGTTCTGTTTGTCTATGGTCTCTCCATGATCTTATGGACTGAAGTTATATGTTTGTCTATGGTCTCTCCATGATCTTATGGACTGAAGTTATATGTTTGTCTATGGTCTCTTCAGGATCTTATGGACTGAAGTTATATGTTTGTCTATGGTCTCTTCATGATCTTATGGACTGAAGTTCTGTTTGTCTATGGTCTCTCCATGATCTTATGGACTGAAGTTATATGTTTGTCTATGGTCTCTTCATGATCTTATGGACTGAAGTTATATGTTTGTCTATGGTCTCTTCATGATCTTATGGACTGAAGTTATATGTTTGTCTATGGTCTCTTCATGATCTTATGGACTGAAGTTCTGTTTGTCTATGGTCTCTCCATGATCTTATGGACTGAAGTTATATGTTTGTCTATGGTCTCTCCATGATCTTATGGACTGAAGTTATATGTTTGTCTATGGTCTCTTCATGATCTTATGGACTGAAGTTATATGTTTGTCTATGGTCTCTTCATGATCTTATGGACTGAAGTTCTATGTTTGTCTATGGTCTCTTCATGATCTTATAGACTGAAGTTCTATGTTTGTCTATGGTCTCTTCATGATCTTATGGACTGAAGTTCTATGTTTGTCTATGGTCTCTTCATGATCTTATGGACTGAAGTTCTATGTTTGTCTATGGTCTCTTCATGATCTTATGGACTGAAGTTCTATGTTTGTCTATGGTCTCTTCATGATCTTATGGACTGAAGTTCTATGTTTGTCTATGGTCTCTTCATGATCTTATGGACTGAAGTTCTATGTTTGTCTATGGTCTCTTCATGATCTTATGGACTGAAGTTCTATGTTTGTCTATGGTCTCTTCATGATCTTATGGACTGAAGTTCTATGTTTGTCTATGGTCTCTTCATGATCTAATGGATCTAAGATGAGGAAGTACCAACCTCCACTAAGATGACCTTCATGCCAGGAGGTCTGACATCCCCCAGCATCTTAAGGCACGTGTACTTGTTGGCCCTCAGGAGAAACTCTTGGAATTGTGCTGACTGGGAGCTACTGTTCATGTTCCAGTCTAGAAAGGAATAGAGCAGTCCTGAAAATGTGGAACCCATGAATTATGATGAATGGAAAACATGACTACCATGAGAAATCTAACTTGTTCAGGTTTCATATTTTGCTCCATGGTCATTGTCTCATCACAATCATGTCTATGACTTTAGGACTACGAGCACAACTACAATACACTCCATGACTTTAGGACTATGTGCACAACTACAATACACTCCATGACTTTAGGACTATGCACAACTACAATACACTCCATGACTTTAGGACTATGCACAACTACAATACACTCCATGACTTTAGGACTACGTGCACAACTACAATACACTCCATGACTTTAGGACTACGTGCACAACTACAATACACTCCATGACTTTAGGACTACGTGCACAACTACAATACACTCCATGACTTTAGGACTACGAGCACAACTACAATACACTCCATGACTTTAGGACTATGCACAACTACAATACACTCCATGACTTTAGGACTACGTGCACAACTACAATACACTCCATGACTTTAGGACTACGTGCACAACTACAATACACTCCATGACTTTAGGACTATGTGCACAACTACAATACACTCCATGACTTTAAGACTACGTGCACAACTACAATACACTCCATGACTTTAGGACTATGCACAACTACAATACACTCCATGACTTTAGGACTACGAGCACAACTACAATACACTCCATGACTTTAGGACTATGCACAACTACAATACACTCCATGACTTTAGGACTATGCACAACTACAATACACTCCATGACTTTAGGACTATGCACAACTACAATACACTCCATGACTTTAGGACTATGTGCACAACTACAAGTGTAACATTGTTTGTGGAACTACTTAGGGCTCCATAGCAACATTTATGACTTACCAATGTGGTCTCCATGCTGGATAATGTTGTTCAACATCCCTCAAAGACGTGGGAGAGAGAAACAAGACTACTAATCCTGCAGATGTGATGAGAGACAACAAAGACTACAACTTTGACTAATCCTGCAGATGTGATGAGAGACAACAAAGACTACAACTTTGACTAATCCTGCAGATGTGATGAGAGACAACAAAGACTACAACTTTGACTAATCCTGCAGATGTGATGAGAGACAACAAAGACTACAACTTTGACTAATCATGGCAGATGTGATGAGAGACAACAAAGACTACAACTTTGACTAATCATGGCAGATGTGATGAGAGACAACAAAGACTACAACTTTGACTAATCATGGCAGATGTGATGAGAGACAACAAAGACTACAACTTTGACTAATCCTGCAGATGTGATGAGAGACAACAAAGACTACAACTTTGACTAATCATGGCAGATGTGATGAGAGACAACAAAGACTACAACTTTGACTAATCATGGCAGATGTGATGAGAGACAACAAAGACTACAACTTTGACTAATCCTGCAGACGTGATGAGAGACAACAAAGACTACAACTTTGACTAATCCTGCAGACGTGATGAGAGACAACAAAGACTACAACTTTGTTGTTGGATACTCCTAGCTTTCTGTAGAAGGCTTTAATGTGTTCTACACCAAAGCGACCAGAGTGGTGGGACAGCTTGTTGACAAGAGTTGTGGCTATGCTGCTGAAAAAGGTGTTAAGTCTGCTTACTACCTCCATTTTGTCTGTAATGAGGGAGTCACCCTCCCTGATGTTGATGCTGGTTAGTCTGGTTTTAAGTTTCTGACTGCAACCAGGAAGCTGGTTGTTGAGAATTTTCCAGAGCTCACGTGGCTTATTTGTGTTTTCCTCTATTTTGTCGGTAATGTAATTTTTTTTTAAGGATTTAGTCAGGTTGGTTGACTTATTTCTTAATTTATTGCATTGCTTTTTGAGAGTTGGAAGGAGTGATTTGAGGTTATTATTATTGGGTTGTTTATCTACTTCTGTTTTGCACTTTTGGTATTCGAAGTATTTTCTGTCTCTGTCTTTTATGGCAGCTAATAGGTCCGGATTCATACATGGTTCAGAGCGGGCTTTGATCCTGACTGTTTTCACGGGAGCCATATCATTTAGTATCATTAGGAACGCTGTTTTGAAGCGATCCCAAGCATCATCGACCAGGTTGCTCATGAGCACAGGGGACCAGTCCCACTCATCTAATTTTAGGTTGAAATTATCACTGGAGTATTTTTTAAGGGATCTGGATTGGGCTGTTATGTAGCCGTTGGCTTTGGGTTTAGCTATTTTGCGGGTGCAGAAGGTTAGATAGTGGTCGCTAAGACCACAGACCATGACCCCACTATTTTTTATTTTAGGCCGGTCTGAAGTGAGAATGAGACCTATGGTTGATTGGGTGGAATCACACACCCTTGTAGGTAGTGTTATTAGCTGGGAAAGACTGTGTAGATTACAAAGCTTGCTGTAGGATCTGAAGACAGGTGCATCTCTGCATTGAATATCTGTGGTCAGATTTTCTCCACTGGGTCGTCATCCTCCGCCGCCGGTCCGCCAATCGCATCGATGAACGGGGTGAAGTCCTCCATCGAGTCGCCGACCCCTGGAGTACAGGTGAGCTCGGGTTGAGATGAGCAAAAAGAGGCTGGCGTAGGTGGAGAGCTAATGTTTTTAGCATAGCTCCGACGAGGTCCCGTAGCTAAGTTAGCTACAATGGCGTCGTTAGCAGTAGCATTGCTTGGCTTCGCCAGGCGGGACAGCATTAACCGTGTGGTTACAGGTCCAGGGTTTGGTTCGGTGTCTCCTGATAGTAGAAGTAATAGTAGTATTGTTGATCTTCGGTCTATCCTTCCAGTCAGGGGCTTATTTCTTCTGTTTCTATGTGCAGTTAAGCACGAGGCTATCACGTTAGCTCCGTAGCTAAAGTGCTTTGCCGATGTATTGTCTATGAGATAAAAATCACTGTGATTGTCCATTTCGCGTTCAGGACTCTCATTTTCAAGACGGTAAAGTATCCGAGGTGGTTTAAAATACAAATCCGTTATCCACAATAAAAAAAGGAGAAAGTGTGGAATCAAACGGCCGCTATCATGGGAGGGAAAAAAGATGCGACCGCTCCCCATGACGACTACTGCAAAATAAATAAAAATAAATGAAAAATAAATAAAAATAAATAAAACAAATAAAAAAGTACACAGAGTGTTTACTTGTGTGTAATATCATGTGCGACACAAATTTGTGTCTTTCTGGTGTCTAGGTTGGATGTCAAAGCTGACCAACTTGTGGGTTTATGTCCACAACCTTTTACTATCCAGGTGAGGGACATGATTTATCATCTAGAATTAACTTTCACCAACTCAGAAGTGATGCAACAGCTCAATATGTCAATATAGCAGCATAAGCTAGTTAGCTCTCTATGATCCCAGCGTTGCTAAAAGTAGTTCCTCTGCGTTAGCGCTTATAATAACAATATTGCTAATACTTTCAGGTCACGACATGTAAATGGACTATTGTTGGTGTTTTTTAGAGGACTGTATGGGCGCAGTAGAGTACTCCCATTCTCTGCATTGTTAGCTGCCTCCTACTTACCATATCTTTATGATTTAGAATGCATCAAAAAGAAAACATGTGTTCTTGTCCGACTTAAGGACACATTATTTTTAAAGGATGATGTTGGAGAGGGTAGGACGTGCTTTCATTTGCAATCTGAAGTTAAGATCTTGCATAGCCACAAAAGAGGTTCTAAAAGTGTCTAGTAAATATGTTAACTCTAGAAATAGCAGAGCAGCATTCTTACCTTGTTGACTGTGTGAGTCCTCACTAGTGGGGTTGCTCCACTCCTGGATCCTTAGGCCCAGCTCGGCACATAAAACCTGGACTGTAGCGGTCTTTCCACAGCCTGAGGGTCCAGTCAGGAGTAATAGTCCACCCTGAGCATGACAAGACAACTAAGGTCACATCTGGAAGATCTAGGACACTGATCAACAACTTAGTCCCCCCTAGCATGACATGACAACTAAGATCTAGGACACTGATCAACAACTTAGTCCCCCCTAGCATGACATGACAACTAAGATCTAGGACACTGATCAACAACTTAGTCCACTCTGAGCATGACAAGACAACTAAGATCTAGGACACTGATCAACAACTTAGTCCACCCTGAGCATGACAAGACAACTAAGATCTAGGACACTGATCAACAACTTAGTCCACCCTGAGCATGACAAGACAACTAAGATCTAGGACACTGATCAACAACTTAGTCCACCCTGAGCATGACAAGACAACTAAGATCTAGGACACTGATCTACAAC